>NC_064812.1:447182-524981 GCF_023721935.1 Panthera uncia | reverse complement strand
GCGGCCCCGGCCCCCGCGCCGCGCGCGCCCGCCCCGGCCCCGCCTCCGCCGTCGCCGTCGGGAGCCGCCGCGGAGGCCGTGGAGGGAGCGGCGGCGTTGGCTGCTTTACGGCGCGAGCGCCCGTCGGTGATGAAGAAGGCGTCAGCCGCGTAGCCCTCGCTGACCGCCGCGTCGCCGTTGATGTAGCCGCCCGCGGCTGTGGCCAGCTCTGGGCGCGGGGTGGGAGGCGGTGCCGAGCCCGCGGCCGCCGGGCCCAGTTCTCCACGCACGGCCGCCGCGTACATGGGCTCTGGGGACGGCCCTTTGAGCAAGGCCGCCTCGGCATCGCCATCGTAGACGGAGGCGGGCCCCGCGTAGTCGCTGAGGTATCCTGAGGGCCGAGGCGGACAGACAGGCAGACACAGAGGGAGGGGAGGCGGGCAGCGGGCGAGACACACACGGGCAGGCGGCGGGAGACACGGGGTCCGGGAAGGAGGGGACCAGAAGAAGGACAAAGGAGAAGGGGCCGGGGTACCGCGGGGCCAGGAGGACGGAGGAGGCAGGGAGGGGAAGAGAAGAGAGGAGAGATGAGACTGGGCCGGGCCCCGGCTCCGCCCCCGCCGCCCGCCGGCCCCACCCTCACAGGGGGAGGGAAAGAGGCGCATCCTCGGGTGCGGCTGCCCCCCTTCCGCGGAGCCTCAAGGTCAGGGGGGAGGGGCGGCGCTTCCCTCGCCCTCCTTCTTCCACCCCTCCTCCCCCTCGGGTTCTCCCCACTTCAGCAGTTTTCCCTGATTATGCAACACACTGCGGACCCGCAGCGCACAAAGCCAGGACCGCCCACCGAGGGACCCCGTAGCTCCCGCCTCTCGAGGTTCCCAACTGCTCTTCCCCGCGGCACCTGGAACTCGCGCCCAGCCTTGATGCTGCCCCTCCTTGGTCCCCTAGGCCCCCCAACAAGCCCTGAAGACTTCTGCCTCCGGCAGGCCCTCCTACCCTCTCCACCCTCCTTCTTACCTCCCAGGTCTCCTACTACTCACTGAACTTGACCCCCTTCCAGCTCCAGCCTTATCTTCCTCCATCCACTCTCCTTCTTCCCCAGCTCCCTTCGGTCATCCTCCACCCCTGGGTCCTACCTTGTTACACATTGCCCTCTTCCCCCAGGCCCTAACCCGTTGTGGGCGCCTTCCCAAGCCTCAGGACAAGTGACCAGGGAGCCGCTGTGTTGTTGGAGAGTGCCGGGGCATTCCGCAAGGGGACACCTTCGGTGGGACAAGCTGCAGGCAGGCAGCATCATTCATGCTGGTAACCGCACTTGTTCTCAAGGCACAAGATGAATCTCACAGCCTCAGAGTCACAAATGCACACACCGAACGATGCAGCCTCTGGCTTCTTCAGGGTTACACCCAGCCTCCCAGCCACGGTCAACCCTGGAGTGCCCTCACAGGGTGGGTTGCACGAAGATCCCGGCAAACCACCCACTCATGCAGGGTCACACATGCGGCCACCCTGGACACACTCTCAGCCAGGGTCGCCAGTCACATGGGTGCCCAGCAGCCTCAGAGTCACATGGTCCCATGTAGTGGCACACAGGCAGGCACACACTCATACAGGGTCACACACAAGCGCACACAGTCACATGGCTGCACGCAGTCACATGGGCGCACACAGGCTCACACACAGGCTCACACAGGCTCAGGTCACACTGGTTCTGCCACCCCACGCTGCTGGCACCCCCACCTCTCTTGCCTGCATGCTAACAGTTGTCCTTGAACTTGGGCACCCTTACACAAAGAGCCTCCCCCTGACACCAGCACCATGGACCTCCCTACCTACAACCCTCCTGCTCACATTCTCCTCCCTGACCCTGGTTGCAGGGGAAATACTGCTGCTGCCTCTGCTGGTACCTTAGTCCTGACAGGTGGCGGCCCCCACTGGACCCATGCCTACTCCCTGGAACTCACAGCATTCTGCTAACCATAGCCAAAAGAGAGAGGGAGAGAGAGAGAGAGAGAGAGAGAGAATACTAAGGAAGGCCCAGGTTTCTGGGTGTGGGTTTGCATGCATCCAGGTCCTGTCATGTCAGCAAGTGCCCATATGACTGTATATGTCCTCGCATGCTCAAGGTGTGGGGTACTTTCTATTTCTGACCTTTGTTCTCCACCTTCTCTCCTGCACTGACACTCTCCCTGCCCAGGGCTTGGCTCTGTTCTGGCCTGCCTCTGCTTTCCCCTCTCCCCACCCTCCTCCACAGTCCGTCCCCAGCCACTGCCTCCTTCTGGTTCTTCTTCCCTCAGGTCTATTTCCGGGGGCTCCTGACCCCTCCAGCCCCACACTCTGGCCCTCTGCCCCTTCCAGCTATTGCCTTGGGCCCCTTGCTGCCCCCAGACTCAGCCCAGCTCGCACCTTTCTCGTGCAGTCGCACTCCGAGGTCGCTGCGGGCGCGCCCGTAGGAGCTCTCGAGGTCCGCCGAGGAGAACGTGTCAAGTTTGACCTTCTTGACCAGGAAGGACCTGGGCATGATTCCTGCGGGGCTCCGGCGCTGCGGGCCTGCGGAGCCGGGGCGCGGGGGGGGGCTGCGGCCGCGGCGGGGCCCCGTCACCATCCGAGGAGCGGCGGAGGCAGCACGGGTCCCCACTCTGGCCTTTGGATGCTGCCGCTGGAGTGCCGTCCTCTCTTCTCCTGCCTGCCCTGCCTTTCCTCCTCTCCTCCTCTGGACGCCTCTTCTTTTCCTTCCTTCTTCTCTTCTCTTCTCTTCTCTTCTCTCTTCTCTTCTTTTCTCTTCTCCTCTCTTCCTTCTTCCTTCCTTCTTCCCTTCCTTCCTTCTTTCCTTCCTTCCTTCCTTCCTTCCTTCTTTCCTTCCCTCCTCTGGTCCCGGCTTCCCAGCCCGCAGTGCCGCCCCTGGACAGGCGGGGGAGGAGGCCGGGGGGGTGGGGGGTGGGGAAGGGGGGAGCGGCTCCGTCCCGGGCCCGGAGGCTGCGAGTGGGTGCAGGGCTGGCCCGGCTCCGCGGCCCCCTTCCCCTCCCCCCCCCACCGCCGCGGCGGAGCCTCAGTCAGCGACCCCCCATGCCCCTGGGGGTGGAGGCGCCGGGCCCGGGGAACGCGGCGGCGGCGGCGGCGGCGGCGGCGGCGGCGGGAGCGCCAGCAGCTTCAGCACCGCGGCCAGCGCCGGCCCGGCCAGCACCTCGGCCAGCGACCGGGCGCGCTCAGCCGCCGCGGGCGGCGAGGGGCGGGCCGCGGGGGCTCTGCCGCCAGGCGGGGGTCCTCGGCGGGGGTCTCTGGGAGGCTTGCTTTATTGTTCTGCAGCCCGAGCGAGCGGCGGCGGCGGCGGCGAGCGGGGGGCGGGGGTCCTCGGGGGGAGGGGTGCGCAGGGAAGGCGGGCCGAGGGAAGGAGAGAGGGAGGGACGGGGGCTCCGGGGGCGGGGCTCGGCGCTCGGACAGCTCCAGGGCCCGGCCTCCTGCGCCCGCGGCCGCCTCTGCCTGCGGCCGGGCCCAGCCTCCGGCTTTTAAAGCCCAGAAGCTGAGGGAGGGGGAGGGAGGGGAGGGAGGGGAGGCCGGCGGAAATGGCTGCGCAGGGCCGGGCCCGTCCAGGGTCTCCTGGGAGGGGTCTTGGGGATGCCGCGGCCCCCGCGTGTGTGGATTTCCCCCAGGCAGCTTCGGGAATGGAGGCCCAGCGGTCTGCGGCATTGTCGTGCGTGGGGGGAGAGGCAGAAACAGGCCTGGGAGTCCTGCGCCCCGGACTGGGGATCTTTTGGGGGAGGAACGCAGGGCGGATCCCAGTCTGGTCCAGCCTGCCTAGCTTTCGGGTATGGAGGCTAGGGATCTTCGGGGGCGAGAGGGGGAGGCGTGAGGCGAAGGAGCGAATGCTGAGGCAGCGAAAGCGCAGTGTGGAAGCGCAGCGCGCGCCCCGTGCCGCAGTGTCTCCCTGCCACTCGGTCACCCGGGCTGACCCCGTGCCCGCTGGAGAGGCCTCCCTCCACCCCCGCCTCTTTCCCAAGGGGTGGATGTCGAGTGCAGCGGCGACGCAGCGAGCGGGCTGTGAAGGGGGAGAGGGGCTGCCATGCCCTTGCTCTGGAAATGCGACTTCATTGGTGGTTTTACACCCTTCCGCGCGGCCGCAGCTCCCCCCGGCGGCTCCGCAACCAGGCGGATAACCCTTCCCGCGGCCGCCCGCCCCGAGTTTGCAGCCCCCATGACGTCAGGCCCAGCCGCCAATGGCCGGGAGCGGGGGTGTCGGGGGCTCCAGGCCGCACAATGGCCGCGCGCGGGGACATATGTCCTCAATTAGAGTCCGGCGCTGCCATTGTCCCCTCCCTCGCCTGCGCCGGGTGGTTCGGGTGTCCACGCTCTTTCGGAGCGCGCCTCCGCGCGGCCTGCTGTCACTGAGTACCAAGGTCGCGGGGGCGGCTCCGGGGAGTGTCCGGGCGCGGCCGAGCCGGGAGCGCGTGCAAGGTGGGGGCGCGCGCGCACCCGTCGCTGCACGCAGTGACCTTGTGCAGGGCGGCTCGGCGGGACCGCGGACACCGGCCGGGAGCGCGCGGCGGGCGGGCCGCTCCGGGAGCGTGCGTGCGGGCGCGTGCGGGGAGTGCGGCGCCGGGAGCCACGCAGCCGTCTGCCGGCGCCCCGCTTCCGCCCGCGCCTCGGCCCCGGAGCCACGCAAGCGAGGGTGTGAGCGAGCTGGCCCCGCATCGGGGGGCGCGGCGGAGACTCCAGGGCCGCTTTGTGGCAGCGGCCGCGGCTGGATATTCATCTTGCGTGGCAGGAGTCCCCGAGGGGCGGGGACCGGGCGCCGCCGCCCCCTTATCGCGGAGCCGCAGCCGGCGAGGCCCGAAGTGGGGGCGGGGACGGGGACCCCCCCCCCCCCCCCCCGCGCGACCGTCGTCCCCCCCCCCCCCCCCGGGGGGGCCGGCCGGGGCGGGGCCGGGGGGGGGGGGGGGGGGGGGGCCCCCCCCCCCCCCCGCCTCGGTCGAGACTGTCGTCCCCGCTCGCTCCCAGGGGGGGCCCGGCCGAGGCGCAGCCGGAGGCGGGGGGCCAATTAGCATTTTGATTGCGGGACTGGGGGCCCATCTGGACCGAGGCCTAATTACCGGGCAAACCCTCCGGGCGCCGGCGGAACGTGCCCGGCGCAGTCCCTTCACCAGCCCCGTCCCCCCCCTCCGGCCCCCCTCTGCCGTCTCCTCCCGGACGACCCGCCCCCTAACTCCTTCTGACTACACCCCTGTCCCCTCCGCCGGTCCCGGTCGCCCTGTCCCCCAGCCTTGTTCTTGCATTTCCCCGACCCCTTCCGTCATTCTTTCGCTCAGCTACCTGTCCTGTCCACGTCTTCTGTGCCTCCCCCCTTCACCTCTTTCGTCATTTTTCTATCCCTCCATCCAACTTCTCTGTCCCTCCATCCCCTGGCTCGCTGTCCGAGTCCCCGCCTCTCTGTCAATTTCCCCGCCCCCTGGGCTCCAAACCCTCTTGACGGACAGGGCGTCAGAGCACGGACACATGTGTCCCACGGCCGCGTGCTCCCGAGAGGACTATTCGGGCAGCCCTTGATCGCTCTCGTTTGGGTGGAGTCCGCAGCCCCTCGGGGCGCCTGGCGGGGAGGGGCAGGTGGGCCCGGGCCTTGGCCATCAGTCCGCAGTGGCCAGCGTGCAGAACGCACATGCGGCCCGGGCTCAATTACTTGGGCCTCCTCGCTCCACCTCCTTCCCAGCACCCCTCCCTCCCCTGCCGACATCCCCAAGGTCGCTGCGCCCCAGTCCTGGGGTCCAGCTGGGAGAGATGGTGATTCTCATGCCTGTGGAAAGTTTCAGCTCTCCTCCACTGGAAGCCACCCTGAATCTCCCACTGAGGGTTGGAGGCGGAGTGGGGGAGGTGGGGAGGGGACTTTGTTGCAGGAGAGGGCAGGGTCCAACAAGGCTGCTTTGGCTCCCAGAGGACCCAGCCAGTTGAGGGATACTCTGACCCTCAGGGCCTTAGCACCCAGCGTGCTTGGTCTCTCCACCCTGTCCCCACAGAGTCTCTGGTCCTCAGAGACTCTGTTCCCTCTGACCTCTAGCCTCTTACCCATCTGGGGTGGGGGGATGTGGTATTGGTTTTATGTCCTGCCTCCCTCTGCTTCTGGGTGTGCCACCTCCAGACCTGTGCAGGCCCCATGTGGCCAAAGGAGAGACTCACAGTGTTACGTCCCCAGCACTCCACCCTCCAGCAGAGCCAGGGGCCCTGTGTGTGTGCTCATTCGTGGGCCCTGTGGTCACTGTCTCGCCTGCCTGCACTCTAGTTGAGCTCCAGTCCAGTCTAGCCTAGCCTAGAGGGTCCATTCCTCCTTCAGAATCCCTCTCCCTGGCTGCCAAGATCCCACCCTGGTTAGGAGCCTCTTTTGGTCTGCCTCCTTGGCACCCAAACCCCCTTCCTCAGCCTTCTCTCCTGTAGGCTGGGGGAGTGGTGTTTTGTTTACCTGGAAGCTAGTTCAGATCCTGTGTGCATAGTGGGCTGTCCCTGACCCGCTCATTCTGGCTCAACCCCCAGTTTCGTATCCGTGAGGTGAGACTCAGCTCAGAGCATCCACTCTCCACCTGCTCCTAGAGCCTGTGGTCCAGCCCAGGACGCAGATGCTAACCAGAAGGATGAGTAGACCATAGCTTGGAGAGTGAGAGCAGGAAGGCTCAGAGACCAGGCCTGGGAGACAGTGTGTGCTTTGGCCTCTGCTCCAGAGGAGATGGGGTCGCAGATCTTTGAGGAAAAGCAGGAAGCCCGGGGCGGGGGGTAGTAAGCAAAATGGTTGGATTTATCCAGGTTTGGGCTTTTGCCAAGTGAGCTTCTGAAAGGGGCATCTGAGCCAAGAGGGTGTGCAAGGGAGAGGTGGCAGTGATTGTGGCATCCAAACAGAGTGAGGACGTGGGGGCTCTGCAGTGCTAGGGTCAGCAGGACTGAGCTGGGGCAGGTGCTGGTCTGAGAAGGGGGTGTTGAGCTGAAATGCCAGAGTGGGGGTCAGGGGACAGTTACTGGTGGTGACAGGGTCGAGGGCGTGATTGGGGCAGAGGGCGAGGCCTTTGGCAGGAAGAAGAGGTCGAGACTGAGGGGCAGGGCGTTGAAGATGGTCACGGGAATATTGAGACCACCAGGAATTCAGGCCTGGCGCGGCGGTGGGGCGATGCCCACAGCAAGGGCTGGTGTGGGTGGCAGGCACAGCTGATGGCTCACGTCAGCTGGGACTCTTATGGAGAGGAGGGGGGAGGGGGCTGCAGGCCACAGCGAGAAATGGGGCGGGGGGGGGGGTGGCTGAGGTGGGGAGAGAAGGCTGGCGGGAAGGGAGCAGGGTGGAGGGGACCTGGGACTCCCAAGGGAGAGTGAAGGCCCAGAAACAGGGCCGAGGTCATCGGTGGGAGGGGTTGCTGGTGCCTGACTGACCTTCCAGAACAGGTGATGTGTACTGGGTGAGGGCGAGGGCGTGAGGCAGAACAGGTCCCCACTGGGACAGGAGCTTTGGAGCTACAAGGGAGAGGTGAGACCACAAGGCAAGTAAAATTGTCTACTTGGAAAACACAAGGAGAAACAGAGATCAAACATCAAAGTGCAGGAAGTACAGTATTTGTATAACAAGGAGTTAATATTCTGATTACAGAATAGTTGCTATAAATGAATTCTACAGAACAAAGATGCTGACACCCTCAAGGGGTTAACAGGCAATTTACTACACAATAAATAAGAGACCTTACCAGAAAAAAACATGCAAATTAAACAAGATACAAATTTCAGGGTTTTTTAAAATGTTTTTATTATAGAAAATATCAGATGTACATAATAGTGCAGAAAGTCAGATAATGACACATGTGGCCGTCACCACCATCCCCCAAGACCGGCTCACAGCCAGTGTGGATTCTTTTCTGCCCCCTTTCCCTCCCCCAAATCTCAGATGTCATATCACAAAATGCCACTTTTCTCTTGGCAAGTAAACAATGACATGAGAGCACAAAGTGACACAGGAGTTGTGTGAGGGAGCCTCTGCCCCAGCCCTGAGCTGCCCCAGCCCCGGCTGGGGGCACCAGATGTGACAGGGCACTGCCCCCTTCTTGCTTCAGGAAGGATGTCCCCTCAGCTGCCTGTGTTTAGGGCCATCAGAGAGGCCCAAGTGGCCCAGGTCCGACTTTCTTCCAAGGGGTCCAACTGCCTGAACTGGTCAGACCCTCTGGCCTCATTGCAAGCCCGAGATAGAGTTTCAGTAAATGCCTTACGTGGGGAGGTTCCATCCATTTTAACAACTACAATTGGTCTTTTAACCAATGCCCCTATCGAGACACAGGACACTTCTGTCTCTCTCCAGGACAGTTCTTTGGGGGGCTTGTAAAGGAAGCTTGAGAGGGAGGGAGGAGCAGGAGAGCGAGCCCTGGGGGAGGGGAGGAAGTGCAGGGAAGAGAGGGCGACCAGGGGGAACACCCTGGTAGCAGTGAGCAGGCTGTGTTCCTTGGAAGCTTGGCCAGGGGTCACCTGACAACTTTGTAGTTCTTACCCCAGTGTGGACCTTCCTACCCCCACCCCCCTGACCTCCCCCTGGGGTTGCACACTTTCCACATTTTCTCTAGAACACAGAGGAAGAAAAGGCTGAACAGAAAGAGGCAGAGCAGGACCTTAGCGGGCTGTGGCATTACTTCGCATGGCTTAATATACATGTGACGGGATCCCGGGAGGGAAGAGGGATTGGGGGGAAAAAAACGTAGAAATGGTCAAAAGGTTTCCAGATTTGATGAAAATTATAAAGTGACAAACCCAAGAAGGTCAACAAACCCTAAGCCTATGTTACAGGAAGAGCACCGCGCGAAGGCACATCATCATCAAAGGATGAAGGGAACTATTAAAAGCAGCCAGCCAGGGGTGGGGGCAGAAATCAACACATGCTATGTACAAAGGAGCAAAGATAAGGATGACTGATTTCCCGTGGAAATAAAGCAAGACCTAACCCAGCAGATTGTGGGGCAACATCTTTAAAGGGGCACCTTCCTTTAAAGATAGAAGAGGGGCACCGGGGTGGCTCAGTCAGTTGAGCATCTACTCGGGCTCAGGTCATGATCTCAGGGTTTGTGAGTTTGAGTCCTGCGTCGGGCTCTGCGTTGACAGCTCAGAGCCTGGAGCCTGAATCCAATTCTGTCTCCTTCTCTCTCTGCCCCTACCACCCTCCTCTCAAAAATAAGTAAACATTCGGGTGCCTGGGTGGCTCAGTCGGTTGAGTGTCTGACTTCAGCTCAGGTTATGATCTCACAGTTCTTGAATTTGAGCCCTGCATCGGGCTCTGCGCTGACAGCTCAGAGCCTGGAGCCTGCTTCAGATTCTGTGTCTCCCTCTCTCTCTGCCCCTACCCCCCTCCTCTCAAAAATAAGTAAACGTTAAAAAAAATTTTTTTTTAAGTAAAAGTGCTGGAAGAAAAACATTGTCAACCTAGAATTCTATACCCAATGAAAATATCTTTCAAAAACACAGATTAAATAGACTTTTCAGACACCCAAAAGCTGTAAGAATTCATCACCAGCTGACCCACACTACAAGAAATCGTAAAGAGAGTCTGACAGACAGAAGAAAGTGACACCAGATGAAAATCTAGATCTCCACAAGGAAGTGAAAAGTATGGAAATTGTAACTAGGTAAATGTAAGAACTTTGTTTCTGGGGTGCCTGGCTGGCTTAGTGGCAACTCTTGATCTTGGGGCCATGAGTTTGAGCCCCATATTGGGTGTAGGGATTACATAAATAAATAAAACTTTTAAAAATTTTGTTTCGGGGCGCCTGGGTGGCTCAGTCGGTTGAGCGACCGACTTCGGCTCAGGTCATGATCTCACGGTTTGTGAGTTCGAGCCTCGCGTCGGGCTCTGTGCTGACAGCTCAGAGCCTGGAGCCTGCTTCTGATTCTGTGTCTCCCTCTCTCTCTGTCCCTCCCCTTCTCATGCTCTGTCTCTGTCTCAGAAATAAATAAATATAAAAAAAATTTTTAATTTGTTTCTTTTCATTTAAAAGATAAGCAAATGATTAAATAGAATTAACAATGTATGTGAAATTTATAACATGTATGGAAGTAAAATGTGTACCTGGATAGGATAGTGTTTGGGCGGGGAAATGGGAGGACAGGAGGCAGAGTTCTTACAGCCTAAGTGAAGTGGCAAAGTCACTGGAACGTGGACTGTGATGAGGTAAAGATGTATCTGTAAGGCATAAGGAAATGAAAACAGCACGACAGTGGCAGGTAATAACAAGGAAAAGAAATCATACAAAATTCTCGACAAATCCAGAAGAAGGCGGAGAAGGAGGAGAAGGAAGGCACACGGCGAGACGGTGGGTCCGAAGCAGCCGTGTCAGTCGTCACGTTACCCGGAAATGACGGGAGCGCCCGACTACAAGGCAGAGGCCGTGCGCTGGCTCAGAAACAGCAGGGCCCGGTTATATGCCGCCAACAACAAGCCGGTGGTGAGTACAAAGACAAGTTAAAATCAGGGTGGGAAAGTTACCCCACATAAGCGCTAAAGAAGGCAGGGTGCTGTGTTCATACTGGACAAAGCAGATTTCCAAATAAAGAATGTTGCCAGGGATCGAGAGGGTTGTTTCAAAGAAGGCTAAACTTTTGGCAAAAGCTGTGCCGGGACCACGTCCTGGTTGGGGATGAAGGACAGCCTGACACGTGGGATGCGGATAGCTGGACATCTTGGATTCCCGGACCCCCTGATCTGGGCCTGCAGAAGTGCTTCCTCTCCTTGAAGATGTACAGGGACCATGCCCTCTTCAGACCTCAGAGACGCCCTTAGGGTCGGTCTCCACTTCCCACCCCAGAGCCTGTGGCTCGAATGAAAGCTGTAGCTTAACCCATCCCAACACATGTTGTGGGCATGGAAAGGGGGGCAAGCACTAAACCCCAAAAGAGCTGTAGAGGGTTCCAGTGTTCTTCAGAAGAAACGTCCAGGAGGGGCTGCGCTACTAGGGTGTGACGCACCTGTCCCTGCCGGCGGGCCACACGGGTCCAGGAACCACGGGGCAAGAGCATATGTGGCTCCCCCCCCACACACACACTCCGCCCAGTGAACCACTGGGAGCTTGGGCCCTCTGTCCCCACAGCTCCGGGGTCAGTCCCACAGGATGAGCGTCTCTGCCAGGGACACAGCTAAGTCCCACTGAGCTGAAGGCCATGGCTGCTCCCGGGGCACCCAGACTGAGGAGACTGTTAGCAGAGGCTATAGAGTGTGGACCCACGTTAGCAGAAAAATCAGTGAGGCGGCTGCCTACCGCCACATGGAAGATGGAAAATGTACTTAATGAACTGGTTCTGGGGGAGATTTCCAGGAAAATGGTGAGAAGGCCTGCCACGTGTTGAATCGTGTCACCTGCAAAACAAAACAAACAAAACAATGACAAAAAGAAAACACAGCTCTGTTGAAGTCCTAGCCCCCAGTATTTCAGGATGTGACCCATCTGGAAATAAAGTCATTACAGATGTAATTGGTTAAGAGGAGGTCATAACTGGAGTAGGGGGGAGCTTTAATTCAACAGGACCGGTGTCTTTACAAGGAGACAAACCACACACACAAGACAAAAGACCATCATGAGAAGACAGAGGGAGATCAGCCGAGGGACACCAAGGACCGCCAGCACCACGAGAAGCTGGAAGAGGGGCCTGGAACAGATTCTCACTCAGCGACTCTGGCAGGAACCAGTCCTGCCTTCACCTGGATTTCAGACTTCTGGTCTCCAGGAGCATGAGAAAATATAGTGCTGTTATTTTAATCCACCCAGCAGTCGTAGGAAACCAGTGCAGTGCCAGTTGGCTTATTTTCACAATGAATGATATCACAAGTGATGAATGAGCTGGAGAGGGAACTGTTTAGTTTTCATGAAGAATTTAGAGAAAATATTTCCTACTTAGGACTTGCTGGATTGAAAAGTAAAATGTTTTTTCATTCCCAGTCTCTCCAGCTTGTAAAAGGTACTCAGAGTGAGAAATGGCCTCTGAGCAAAGATCAGATCCAGAGCACCACCACAGAAATGCGTTCTCAATGTATAGATTAAGTCCAAAGTGAAGCCCTAAGACCCCTGAGAGACGTAAAGCAGTATCTTGTAGACCCCGTCAGCTCGAGAAAAGGGCTTCTAAGGATCTCAAGGACACTGTCAACAGCACTCTGGGCTTCCGACTGGCTCAGTCAGAAGGGGTGTGACTCTTGATCTCTGGGCCATGATTGGAGCCCCATGTTGTGTGTAGAGATGACTTAAACAAACAAACAAACAAACAAAACAAACCCCAGCAACGCTCTGATTTGCAATCCAAGTAAAATGAGGTCTGCCTAGAAAAGACGTCTTGATGTACATCTTGTTCAATGTACTGGGGTATGATTTGATATATAGAAAACCTACATGGGGTTTTTAAAGGAATCATACTGTCTTGGACTAAAAGAGATAGAGATTGTTCAAAATGAAAAAGCACCTTTAGGGTTCAAAATTTCTGTGTGCAGATAGTAAGTCAGAACACGGGCCATTTCCTATGGAAAAGAAAGGATGACTCAGGAGACAGCCAAGAAGTGAGAGAGCAGAGTCAGGGGCCTCTGAGACCAACCAACCAGGAAGTTACTAGCGGAAAGCATAGATGGGTCCTGGTCAGGGAAGGCTTCCTCCTGGAGCAGATGTCTAGCAACGGGGGCTCAATTGCATTGCAGAATTTCTACTGACCATAATTGCTACATACTTCCCACCCCTCCCGTTTTTTAAATAAACTTTGTGCTTCAGGGGCGCCTGGGGGGCTCAGTCAGTTAAGTGTCCAACTTCGACTCAGGTCGTGATCTCGCGGTTCGTGGGTTCGAGCCCCGCATCGGGCTCTGTGCTGGCAGCTTGGAGCCTGGAGCTGCTTCGGATTCTGTGTCTCCCTCTCTCTCTCTGCCCCTCCATCACTCGTGCTCTCTCTCTCTCTCAAAAGTGAATAAACATTAAAAATTTTAAATATGTTGGGATGAGCACTGGGTGTTGTATGGAAACCAATTGGACAATAAATTATGTTTAATATAAAGAAATAAAAGTGTTTTGTCTTGAAAAAAATTTTTAAATAAACTTTCTACCTCAGAATAAGTTTACATTTACAGAAAAGTTGCAAAGATAATACAGATACTTCCTGTACACTCTCCCCTCATCTTCCCCTAATGTTAATATCTTACATTTCTGTGGTACGTTTGTCACAAACCAAGAAGCCAACACTGGTATGTTACTATTGATGGAGCTCCAGGCTTTATTTGGAGTTTGTTGTGTTTTGTTTAAATTTTTTTTAACATTTATTCATTTTTGAGAGACAGCGAGCAGGGGAGGGGCAGAGAGAGAGGGAGACATAGAATCGGAAGCAGGCTCCGGGTTCCGAGCTGTCAACACAGAGCCCGATGAGGGGCTTGAACCCACTAACTGCGCGATCAAGACCCAAACTGAAGTTGGCCGCTCAACTGCCTGAGCCACCCAGGCGCCCCTCCCCCTTTTTTATATGCTAACATTTTATCGGTTGCAGCAACCAATTCAAGGCACCACATTGCATTTAGTCTCCTTAGTCTCCTGTGGTCTGAGGATTTCTTGGTCTTTCCTTCCTTTTCATGACCTCGATTGACAGTACGGTCACTTCTGTAGAATGTCCTTCAACTGAGGTTTGTGTGATGTTCCCCTGTAGTTAGCCTGGGTTTGGGGAGGAGATCACAGAGGTGATGTGGTCTTCTCCTTGTGTCACAACAGAGAGTACATGATGTCAACATGACTTATCACTGATGATGTTAACCTTAATCGCTTGCCTAAGGCGGTGTCTGCCAGGTTTTTCTACTTTAAAGTTATTGTTTTTCCTCTTCCATACTCTGTTCTTTGGGTGCAAGTGACTAAACCCAGCCCACACCCAAGGCTTCCCCCATATTTTCATAGCAGTGTCTATTGAAGATAGTCTGCCGGTCTCATTGATGTACATGGGGTGGGGGGAGGGGAGAGAACTTGTTTTGTTTTGTTTTGTTTTTTTATTTTTAGTTCACAGGTCTCTGCACTGAGCATCCACACAGCTGGGTTGAACCCACGGAAGGACACCTGGGAACCCTCATTTGCACCTGGACCTGACTTAGATGCAAGATCCCGGACTTGAGGACTGAACTGGGTGCCAAGGTGACATACTGGGGGGCCTTGGAGGGTGGTCTGTCACGGACTGCCTACAATCATGACCCCCATAAAGCTGGTTTTCATGTACTTGGTAGACCGCTTCCATACTGACTCTCTGGGCTTGGCCATTGGGATATTAGCACGAGTGATGCATGCAGAGGTATAATGGGATTGTGGGGCACTGGGGCTAGTCCTCTTGCAACTCTCTCTCTTGGAAACCAGGAGCAAAACAGTCTGCTGAATGATCAGGCACCACTTGGAAAGAGGCCCTGGAGGATGGGGGTCACCCTAGACATCTGGCCCCAGCCGAGCTGCAGCTGATGCAGCCACGAGCACCCCAGCTACACGCGGGGTAACCAGCCGGCTGGGCCCACCCAATCCGCAAAACAATGAGGAAGTATTTGCTGCTTTAAGCCCTTAAGTTTAGGGTGGTTGACTATGTGGCAATAGAGAACTGAGGCCCTTGTTCTTTGCCCCTCGACTCCTGTCCTCACTTTCTGCCTGCCCAGCTCAGGTCCTGTGGCCCAAAATGACAACCACTCCCTTGACCCCACACTCCTACAATACTGTCCTTAGTAATCTCCAACCCTTGTTAGACCGAGCTATCTGCCTATTCCACCCCTGCATCCAAGCAGCAAAACTTTGCTGGAGAAAAGCACAAAACCATACTCATCCTTTACTTACTTTAGTTTTCATGTTTATTTATTTGAGAGAGAGAGGGAGGGAGAAAGGGAGGGAGGGTGCAAACAGGGGAGGGGCAGAGAGAGACGGAGACACAGAATCCGAAGCAGGCTCCAGGGTCCGAGCTGTCAGCACAGAGCCCAACGCGGGGCTTGAACCCACAAACTGCGAGGTCGTGACCTGAGCTGAAGTCAGGCACTTAACCAACCGAGCCCCCCAGGTGCCCCAAGTTTTTCTCTTTTGCATAGAGTTCTACATAAGCCATCCAGAGTTGGCAGGACAGTTGCACAGTCTTCAAGTTCCCCAATTCTATCTTGTTGCATCGCTATCCTCAACACATGCGTTCTACCTCATGGTCTAAGTTGGTTGCTTGAGCTCCAGTCATTGTGGGTGCATTCCAGGCCATAAGAAAAAAGGAAGTGGCAAAGATACCAAACCCCTCCCTTTAAGGACACAGTTGGAAATTATACATACCGATTCTTATATTGCATCGGCCAGGAATTAGTCTCAAGACCACATATATCTATCTGCAATGGAGAGTAGGAAATGCAGTCTTTATTCTGTGGGACCGTATGCCTAGTGCAGGATGGGCAAGGAGAGCCTGCTTACAATTGCCATGTTTTCCCAATCCTCTCATCTTCTGCCCAGCCAAGAAATTTGTTCCTGCATGATACCTTTACACTTCCTGTCCCCTTCCCCAGAGCTCCACATGACCCCCGCCTCCTTGTATCAGCTCAAGTGCTGCATCCTTGGAAAGGTCTTCCCTGACACCACCCCCCCGCCCCCGGCTAGAGGACACCACCCCACCTCCAGCCACTTCAGCAGAATAGAAGTTAGCTCCTCGATATATGTGCCTCTTATGATCGTCAGCTCCAGGAGGGAGGGAACTTTGCCTTCCTAGATGAAACTGAGTCCGCAACCTGAAGGCTGAGAGATCTGAGCAGCCTCCCAGAGCCCAAGGGACTGGCATGCCCTTCTAACCCATCCAAAACGGACAGGCAGCCTGGGCACCCCAGGTCTGGCTCAGTCACATGGCACTCACCCAGCCTAGCCCCATGGCCTACACTTGTCACCTTCCCGCATAACATTGTCCCCCAACCTGTCCCAACCCCATCACTGCTGAGCTCTGTCCACCCTCTCCAGTCTGTCCCCCTGGTAAAAGCAGGGCACTCTGTCTGTCTGTAGGCAGACAACTTAGACCCTCTTCAGAGGGGCAAGAGGACCCTGCATTTGTGCCATGAATAACAATTGCTCCCTGGGGCTGCCTAAAGGAATTCCAGCAGTCCCTGGACCCTGCTGGGGACAGGCAGGGATGCTGGTGCCCCACTGGGTTTGGCCAGCTTGAGGATCAGGAGTTGGTCAGTGAGTGGCTCTGAGCCATGGTTCCAGGGAGGGCCAGCTTCATAGCATGTGTGACCTGGGCAGTCACACAGGGCCCCAATCCCAGCCCATACTGGGTTTTGTTGTTGTTGTTTTGTTTGTTTTAATTAAGCAAACTCTACCCCCAGTGTGGGGCTTGAACAGCAGCTCCCAGTGCCCAGGACGTGGGAACACCCACTGGATTAGGGCATATGGGACTGGTATTCCAGCAGGTGTGGGGGGCAAGCTCCAGGGACACACGGGCCTGCCCCGCACGGCAGGCTTGAGCTCTGGTCTAGGGCTCCACAGCTTACTCCCCAGGAGCACTGAAGCAGCAACTCTGGGGGCTGTCTGCCAAGCTGTACCCTGGGCACAAGGCTGGACCTGTAGCTGTGCTCCATCCCACTGCTGACGGGACCAGGCACCGAGTCAGGATGACCAGTCAAATTCTGACCCCTGCACGCTGCTCACTGTTCTGCACTCCCGAGCCCGGACAGGACCAGGTGAGTGTTGCTGCTCAAGGGAGGCCGTGTGTCCCACACCTGTCCAGTGAGGACTCCAAATTCCTGGCGGGGTGGCTGTTCATTACTCACCCTGCTCCTCCGGTTACCCTCAACCAGCTCAAAACTCCAAGGTTTGCTCCCTGAGGCCCCCCGGAGCTGTGCCTCCCCGCCCCGCCCCCCCCATCCCCGAGAGGAAACACTTGCCTGGAAGCAAGAGGTGGCTTTATTGAGGGGAAGACTAAGGTCCAGTGAAGGTGGGAAATCACAGGGAAAGGGAGACTGTACGCCTGAGGGGCCGGGGCAGTGCTGGGGCACCTGCCTTCAGAATCACACGTCCAGGTCAGACTGCAAGGTCTGTTGGCCATAAGTGCCGGTCTTGCGCTGCACGATGCCGGGGCTGAAGGCGGCCCCCAGCGGCCAGTGACGGACCACGTGCCTGTACGACTTGGCCAGGCAGTCAAAGTAATTGATGTTGAGTTTCCGGGCAATATGACGGCCCAAGTATTCCATTTGCTGTGGGAATGGGTGGCGGTGAGCTGTCACCTGGACTGAGAGGACCTGTCACCTCTCCACCAGCTGCCAGCACTAAAGTCTGGGCCAAGGACCACGTGGTATTCACACTCTGCCTGGGAGATGGCCCCATCTGAAGACCCTAAGCAGTGGCAGGCCTCCTATGGAACCGAGGAGGGAAGGGGCCCCAGGGTGGACTGGGGCAAGACCCACCTCATAGCGCTCTGACAGCTGCACCAGCACCAGCGGCTCCAGCTTGTGGCCGCATAGAACCAACTGGAAGAAGCACCTTCCATAAGCTGGAGAGGGGCAAGCGGCTCAGCCAGAGGCTCTAGGGGATAGCAGCTCCGGTGGGGAGAGAGCTGGGGGGGGGGGGGGGGAGGGGGGGGGGGAGGGGGGGCGCGCACGGGGGGGGGTGTGTGTGTGTGGGGGGGTGTGTGTGTCTTTGAGGACCGTGGGGGGGGGGGGGGGGGGGGCAGTGGGCCGTCTAGCCAGCCCCGCCACACTCCCGGAGCTGTTTCTCTTGCACACCCTTCCCCCTGCCCACCGTCCGTGGCCGCGCCGGGCTTCACCGTCGGAGCTGAGCGCCAGGCGCACGTAGACTAGGTGCATGGGGCCCTGGCACACGGTGCGGCCCTGGACGGAGAAGTGGTACGTGCCACGCGTGTGGTTCAGCACCAGGCGGCGCCGTGGCAAAGACGAAATCATGAGCCACAGGCCGACGACCACGCCGCATGCGGGGAAGCCCCAAGTCTCCTGCTTCTGCACCTGCGGCAGCCACAGGGACCTGAGCAGCCCGGGGTTCCGGGGGCGGGGCACCGAGAGGTGAGTCCAGCCCCCCGGGAGGAAGGCGGTGGGGGGGCGGGCCCAGGAGTTCAGACCTGGCTCACGAGGCCGAAGCTGACGAGGAGGAGGCAGACGACGAAGAGCAGTGTCCCCTTCCACAGCGTGTCCAGGTAGTACTCAAGCACGAAGACTGGGGGCGGCGCGGTGGCGGTGCGTGAGGACAGCCGGTCCCCGCTGACAGCCGGCGGGGGTGGCGCCGGAGCTCCGCCCGGAGCAGCCGGCCCCGCGCAAACTGTATCGCCGCCAGCCCAGGGCTCGGCCCCGCCCCCGCCCCTTCCGACTCCAGGCCCCGCCCCCATGCAGATCCCGGGTCCAGGCCCGTCCCCTCCGCCGCCAACCCCGCCCGGGATTTTACGCCACCAGGTTCAGACGTTAGGCCCCCGGCTCCCGCACCCGCCCTGCTCGGTTCCGGGTCCGCGCGCACCATTGGGCTGCTGTTGGATGAACGGGTAGAAGCTGTTGTTCTTAAGGCGCTTGGCCAGGTGGCGCTCGGTGCAGAACAGTCCTAGGGCCCAGAGCTGGAAGCGCTTGCCGCCGGAGGTGGTGGGCAGGCCGCCAACCCGGCCCTTGGGGGTCTGGGGTAGGCACAGAGGGTCAGCTGGGCTGCTAGGAGGTTGGCACCGCCCAGAGGCTCACAGTCGCACTTCTACCTGGGAGAAGAAAGGCTCCAGGGCTGCGGTCCAGGAAGGAGCGGCTTTCAGACAAAGAGCAGAGGAGAGAGACACCAGGTGGTGGTGTAGGCTGGTGTAGGCTGGGCGAAGCCCGGGTTCTAGAAGTTCTGCACAGCGCGTTCTAGAAGGGGCTGTTCTGTTGACTGTCCCTTCTGCCGGGAGTCCTCGAGCCCGACCCTGAAGTGAGCGTGCTCTTCCCCGCCAGTCCCCACACCACCGGCGGCCCCCTGAGCAGCCCGGTTCACAATCCTCACCTGAAGGCAAGGTGGCTGGATGTCCCAGGCCTAAGCTGCAGGGATATCTGCAGGCAGGCGCCCCACACTGAACCCCATGGCTGAGTAGGGCCTCCCCCTTTCCACTGCCACTTCTGCCCAGGCAGAGCTTCAAGCACAACCACGGGCACAAACATATCTCAGTGTCCCTGAGAACAGGATACACACACCCGGTCCAAGACTCAAGCCCAGCAGTGAGTCAGCAAGGCACGAGCACACGCAGCCTCAGGAGCCCTGGCAGACCACCCCTCCCCCATGGCACAAGCTCCCCCCCCCCCCAGCCCTGAATGGTTCCTCGGGCACAGTGCCTGTCCTCTCAACCACACCCCAAGGACCACACAGAGCTCCTAAAAATGTTTTATTGTAACAAAACGTTCAAACGTGGCAACTGGAAAAGGGTGGAGGGCCCGCAGGCTGCCTGAGGGTCTGAGGTCTGGAGCTGCCTAGCTGGAAGGAGGGGGGCCGGTGAGCAGCTGCTCCAGGCACCACTGGACTTCCTCCTGGCCTCGGTAGGCCCGCTTCAGGCCCCGGGGAAGGCAGCGGCAGGACTGCAGGTTGAGGTACAGCAGGCCTGGGCAGCTGCTGATCACAGAGCTGCGGAGCGGGGCAGGCCATGGGGAGTTGAGCCACTGGCTCCAAAAGACCCAGGCCCTGGCAGGGCTCGGCCCGGGGAAGGAGCCCTCTCTGCCCATGCCACGACTGGCTTTGCCACCCCCAGCCACTGAGGCCCAAGCCCAGTACCCCCTTGGCGTCCCTAAGGTCAATCCTGAGCAGGGGCTTGGTCCGTATGCGCTCCCCTTTTGGATCCCTGAAGCTTGCAAACCAGGCTTGTCAGGGAGGCAAGCTGTACTGATTGCAAGGACCGAGGGAGGGGAGGCTGACCTGACTGTGCTCGGTGTGACCCGCGTGCCCCTGAGGTTGAGCGAGCACAAGGCTGGGTGTGAGGCCCCAGGCGTGACTGAGAAGGCGGCCAAGGCCTGCTCCAGGTCCTTCTCGCTGAAGCCCTGGCCACTCAGGTCCAGTTCCCGCAGAGCGTGGCACCATTTCTGGGTCAACAGATGGCTGCCCTCTTTGGCTAGAGTCAGCCGGTCTGACGTGCCATAAAGACCCAGGTGAAGCTGCTCCAGGTCTGGAGGTGAAGAGCAGCCGTGAGCTGTGGGGTGGGCAAGGGTACCCACACCCCTCCTGCCCAGAGAAAACTGACCTTGACATGGCAGATCACGCAGGCCACCAGGTGTGATGCGGGCACAGCCGCGAAGATCCAGCAGGCGCAGGTTAGGGGAATCGTGGAGCAGGCGGCCCAGGGCTTCGTTGCTTACAAAGTTGCAGCTGGAGCCGGCGAGGCAGAGCTCCTCAAGACTGGGGAAGCCTGGGCCAGGAGTCACCACTCGCCCGGAAGGCTTGGGCAGCCACATCAAGTTCAGTAGCCGCAGCACCTGGAGCAAGGCCTAGGCTGCAGGTGGGGAGGGAGAGTGGCAGGTGGGAGAAGAGGGGTGTCAGGTACCTGCAGCTGGGGGCAGCCTTTCTGCAGGGCCTCGACAGGCAGCTGGAGAGGAGTGCTGTTGCGGTTGATGCCAGTGCTCACCTCCAGGACCCGGAGCTGGGGGCAGCAGCCGCCCTACAGAGGTGGAAGAGAACACAGGGTCAGTGGCCTGGCTGACCTGGCTCAGCGTCTGGTTCTGCTCCTACCTGTCACCAACCTACCAGCAGCGCACCCAAGATGGCTGTCGTCTGGGAGCTGTAAGTCAGCCACAGCTTGCACATTCGGGGCCCTGCCTCCTCCAAGAAGCTCACCACGGCTGTAGACTCCACCTGGGAACCCAGCACATGGGGACCTGTCACCTCGGCCCAGGCTTCTTCAGGGCCCCTGGGGACATAGGGCTTACCATGGAGTGCTGTATATCCAGGCTGTGGAGCTGGGGGCAGGCTTTGGCTAGCATGACCAACGTATCAGGGGTCACACCGTGGCAATCAGAAAGCTTGAGGAAGGTGAGCCGAGGACAGGACTCGCTAACCAGCTGGGGAAGACAGAGCACCGGCAGAGATTGGGGGGGAAGGCACGCTGTGGTCCACAAAGGAAAGAAACCAGTGGCTGACACCAAACCCTCTTTGGTGACTCAACTATGATCTCCTTCCTGCCCATGCCAGGCCAACGTGGGTGCTCCCACTTCTAACACCTCTCTACTGAAACAAACAACAGGAAACGAGAACCGGGCAGGCCTCCCCATGGGGCAACATTGGGCTCCGTGTGCCTGACCCACTCCCTGGAAGTACTGGGCAACCCCAAAGTGTCATGACTGGTGCGTAGGGCAGTCCAGAGCTCTCACCTTCAACACAGGGTGTACCTGGGACTTCCAGTGGATGAGGGTCAGCCTCTGGAGCTGTGAAAACCTGGGCCGACAGCAGAGGCAGAGCTGCGTAGTATTCCCACGGTGCCCCTCTGTCGGCGTCCTCCCCACCCATCACTTTGGTATATGGAAACACGAAGGAGCTTGGGGCTTTGTACAAACCACAGAGATGAAACGAGGGCATAAAAGAAAAGAGGGAACGTCTCACCGATTGGGCATAAGCCACTCCAGAGAAGCGAGAAGCTTCTTCTCCGCCTTGGCTCCGCTCTTGGCGAGGCGGCCAGCCAACGGGGGCGACAGGGTCACGGTGTGCCAGAGCGCAGGCTGGGAGGCAGCTTCGTGCCAGCGGCGGCACACGCGTGCAGCCCTGGGAGAAAATCTCTGCTGAGGGGCTGGGCCTTTTGTAGCCGCCGCTGTGGGGTTTTCTAAGAGGAGGAACCTGTCCCATTTTATTCTCACAACGCTGCAGACACCTCGGCACAAAGACAGGCCCTCGGGGCTCAAACTGGACCCCGTGAGAGACTGTGCTCTCTCGTCTGCGTGTGTGAACGCTCAGATTGCTTCGCCCTCGGCCCCCGCCTCAGCCACCCGCTCGGTGGGCAAGAGGTCAGCCTGAGCCATGCTGCTGCGCTCGATGGGCCTGGGGTACCTGCCGAGGAAGGGCATGGGCCCATCGGACGCCACCAGCAGCCCGAAAATCTGCAGCAAGATTTCCAGGGGGATGCGGTCGCCCCAGCCTGGGTCGGGCCCCTGCTGCGGCTCCGAAACCGGAGCAGGTCTGGGCCTAGCCTTGACCGCCGCGGCGCGGGACGCTGGGGGCACTGGCCGCTGAGTGCGGCGGGCTGCACGCCTCTGCACGCGAGTGCGGGCAGGCCCAGGGCCGGGCAGCACCAGGAGCATGCTGTCCGACTGCAGCAGATGGTAACCGGAGCCGCTCGGCGCCAGCCGGTCCCACCACCAGTCCTCCGCCGAGCGAGCCCGCACCCCGACCGGCCGTGCGCTCCGTACGCTGCGCGGGGGCCGCCGCCGAGCCCGCCGCGCCACGCCGGGAGCCATAGCTACCGGTCAAACTCCCGGACCGCCCCAGGGGAGCGGATGGGGCGGGGCCTGTGGCGGAACAGGCGAGGCCGCCGGGCGGAGGCGCAGCGTGCCCGCGTAAAGGCGGGGCCTGAGCCCCGGACCAATCCCCTCCGCGTCGGCTCAGCACCGACTTCCGGGGCGGGGCTTCCGGCGACAGGCCATGCCGGGGGCTGGCCCCCGCGGCTTCCTTCTCCCTCGCCCGGTGGGTTGGAGTTTTCGCTCCGTCCGGGCAGCGTTTCCCAGTCCCACCGGCTCTGGGTCGAGGCTGCGATCCTGGGCCGGAGGCAGCGCCCTCGTAGCGTGGCGAGACGACTGGCTGTCGGGTCGGGGAGCGCGCAGGTGCTGGATCAGGAGGCGCACGCACCCCTGCGCACGGGCCGGCTCCTCGCCGCCCACCTGATGCAGAGAGGGGTGGCGCCGGGCCCGCCCCTCCTCGCCGCGCGGGTCTTGACTCCTGCGGTACTGGGTCTCGCTGAAGCCTCGGTCTCCCATTTGGGCGCAGAAGCCGCGGAGGTGTGCGCGGCGCCTAATGGGTGTCTCTGTCCCGGAGTCGTGTCCGTTTTGGAGTGAGGGTGGTGGTGTTCTGGGCTACTCAGACCCGCAGATCGGGTCTTTCTTTCTCCATCTTCCTCTGGGGCCGTTGGCGCTTTGGGCAGGCTTTCTGCTTCTCTGCTCGCACACCTAGCCGTGCTATTTGGCATGTTTGGCCCGTCTCATCCTCAGCCCCCACCCCCGGGCACCTTCCCATTTTCCTGGTCTAGGCGGTCTGGTCCTCTTCAGAGTCCAGTTCTGCGTTTCTGGTCTGTGATCCCGAATACGGGTCTGCTAACTTTCAAGGTAGAAGAAGTCATCAGGTCCCAGAAGAACTGAAGCGTTGTGTTTGTTTGTTTGTTTGTTTGTTTTTTGTTTGGACCTAGGTGGGGAAAGAGGAGCAGGCTGTGACCCTGTCCTGTTCGGAAGGACCCAGCCTCGGGCTGAATGGCGGCACCTCCGCTGGGCCGTCTGGTATTGACCCACCTGCTGGTGGCCCTCTTTGGCATGGGTTCTTGGGCTGCCATCAACGGGATCTGGGTGGAGCTGCCTGTGGTGGTAAAAGACCTTCCTGAGGGTGAGTGGGAGTGTGCAGGGAAGTGGGGGGACATGTGCCAGGTGAGGTGGATTGCAGCTGCTCTTTGTCCCTGAGCATCTAGCCCCTGACGTGATCTCCCTTCCCTGCAGGTTGGAGCCTCCCGTCCTATCTCTCTGTGCTTGTAGCGCTGGGGAACCTGGGTCTGCTGGTGGTGACCCTGTGGAGACGGCTGGCTCCTGGCAAGAGCGAGCAGGCCCCCATCCAGGTGGTGCAGGCACTGAGCGTGGTGGGCACAGCCCTGCTGGCCCCACTGTGGCACCACGTGGCCCCAGTGGCAGGGCAGCTCCACTCTGTGGCCTTCCTAACACTGGCCTTGGTGCTGGCACTGGCCTGCTGTGCCTCTAACGTCACTTTCTTGCCCTTCTTGAGTCACCTCCCACCTCCCTTCTTGCGCTCTTTCTTCCTGGGTCAGGGCCTCAGTGCCCTGCTGCCCTGCGTGCTGGCCTTAGTGCAGGGTGTAGGCCACCTTGAATGTCTGCCAGCTCCCGACAGTGGCACCCTCTGGCTCCCCCACGACTTTCCGGAGCGTTTTCCCGCCAGCACCTTTTTCTGGATGCTGACCGCCCTTCTGGTCACTTCAGCTGCCGCCTTCCAGGGTCTTCTGCTGCTGTTGCCGTCGCCACCGTCTGTACCCACAGCAGGTCCAGAGTCTGACCTGCAGGTGAGAGCCCCCAGAGTGGAGGAGGAGGAGGAAGAGGAGGAGGAAGAGGCCTTGCCACTGCGGGAGTCACCGAGCCAAGCAACAGGCACCACTGCTAGCCCAGACCCTGAGGCCCACAGGCTGCTCCCTGTGCACAGAGCCTGCCTGCTGGGCCTGCTGGCCGTCACCAACGCACTGACCAATGGCGTGCTGCCTGCCGTGCAGAGTTTTTCCTGCTTGCCCTATGGGCGGCTGGCCTACCACTTGGCAGTGGTGCTGGGCAGTGCTGCCAACCCCCTCGCCTGCTTCCTGGCCATGGGCGTCCTGTGCAGGTACACGTGGATGCCCAGGCCGCTTAGGGTGGAGTTGAAGGATAGGGGCTGGGTCGTGGTGCAGCCAGCCCTGAGTTTCTGCTCCACCCCTGCAGGTCTCTGGCAGGGCTGGGAGGTCTCTCCATGCTGGGCATGCTCTTTGGGGCCTATCTGATGGCGCTGGCAATCCTGAGTCCTTGCCCACCCCTGGTGGGCACCTCCGCAGGAGTGGTCCTCGTGGTAAGTACGCTGGGACACTGAAGCAGAGAGGGTGGCAGTGGGGAGGGGGTTTGCCTTAGAGCAGCGAGCATCTCATGCTCAGCCTGCTGCCGTGTCCACCCTCCCAGGTGCTGTCTTGGGTGCTGTGTTTGGGCGTGTTCTCATACGTGAAGGTGGCCGCCAGCTCCCTGCTGCATGGTGGCGGCCGGCCGGCATTGCTGGCAGCTGGTGTGGCCATCCAGGTAGGCTCCCTGCTCGGTGCTGTCGCCATGTTCCCTCCCACCAGCATCTATCACGTGTTCCGCAGCGGGAAGGACTGTGTGGACCAGTGTGGTCCCTAAGCCTGAGCAGATGGGGACCTGACTTCAGGCTGGGATGCCACAACGCCCAAGCGCCCATGACCCAAGGAGGCCCTCTTCACACACGGGCACACTCACGGACACCTGTACACTCCACAGCAGACACTGGCCAGGGTGGGGACCACAGAACAGGCCCAGAGCCAGGGCCCAGCTAGAGCTTCGGACTTGGCTCAGGCCTGGAGCCTGTGTGGGATTTGCACAATAAATCGTTTCGTGGGTCAGAGTAGTGAACTTGTGTAGCACCTTTCTCTGTGCAGACCTCCACGGGGCTGGGGTGACTTGGACTGTCCATCGAGGCTGCGTCACCCCTGGCTGGCTGCTCTCCTAGATCCTGGGGTTGCGCCCTCTGAGCCCCAGACTCTTGCCCCCCTCCCTCCATTGCTCTTTGGAATTTCCGCAGAGAACAGGCTGTGGCGGTCAGAGGCAGTGTGACAGCCACCCAACGTCAGTTCATCCAGGATCTGCAGCTGCGTGGCGAGGCCTCTCCCCAGCAGGGCCACTGTTCAGCAAGCATGTCTGGGCTGTGTGCTGTGCTGAGCCAGCTGGGTGTGAGGGTCGGGCAGAACGGGCTGTCTTTTTGTGACCTAGCAATCGTAGTGTCTGTTCCTTTGCGGGAGCATCCTGCCAGGGGCTTCTCGCCAGGTGCAGGCACAGAGGGGCTCAGTGAGTGGGGCTTAGAAGAGACTGGGGTGTGAGGCTTCAGCCAGTCTTGGGATCCTTCCGGTCAGAAGCATCGCTCCTTTTCCTGAGCCACAAGTCTTTAGTTTCTAGCTCCTTGTGTGATCAAACCTGTAGACATTCCAAACTCTTTATTCAGACAGACAGGCAGCAGCTACCTTTTTCCTGGGGTTCTGGTAAATGGCCCCTGCCCCTGAGCAGCCTACATCTGCCGCAGTGCTGGGACAATGGTCCGGGTCTGTGCTTGCCTCACGTCCACAGGGAGCAGAGCCGTAGCCCTTACCGCAGCCTGTGGCGGGCTGCGTCGTTCTCCTGCACAGAGGGCTGCAGGGAAGCCAGGCAAGAGGGCCGCAAGGGTTCAGGAGAGGAAGCTGCAATGAACAAGGGCGGGGGCTTCTGGCCCCTCCTCTTGGCTGCCTAGGCCAGCAGGAAGCAGAGACCCATGGGGGACACAGGCTCCACAGGGGAGGCAGGACGCCTAAGCTGTGATCCGGCGTGACTGGTGTGGAATTGAGATCCTATTCTCCCAGACAAGGGGTCTCATTTCTGCAGCAAGGAACCCATAGCTGCAAGGACCTCACCTGATGACTGTGGGGGCTGGGAATAGCGGCTCCTGCTCCTGCTGACCCAGCCTCTTCCCACGATTGTTCTGGTTTCCGCATGCCCCTTCTAAACTTCAGAAGCTGCCTGTCCTTGACTTGGCCTGCATGTGGGCTTTTGAAGGCTCCTTATTCTCCCCGCCTTAACAGGACCAGCTGAGCAGGAAGGAGGGAAGGACCCCCAGGCCCTAACCACTGGAGCCTCTGCTCTGGGGTCGCATCAAGTATCGGGTGGAGTCAGGCTCCCAAGTAGCTCAGACACAGCTCAGTGCTGAGGACAGGAGGCCACCTGCCAGGCCTGAGCCTCCTGGGATGCTGAGAGCCTAGAAAAAAGGCAGGGGCAGGGGGTTTCATGTGGCTGTTTGCCTTTGGGAGTGGGGGCTGGCAGGTGGGGTGCGAGCTGCAGAAGTGCCTTTGGTGGTTGTCAGTGGAGAGATTCTGAGGGAGGAGGATGAGGGCATGGGGGGGAGGGTGGCGGGGGCGGGTAGCCACGCGCCTCGGCACAGCCTCTGCCCTCAGACCCATTAGCACTCTCCCCGGCCCACCTTGGGACTGAAGCTTGTGGAGCTGCCTCCCAGTTCCGTCCTGCCCTCTCTTCCATCAGGAGATGATCAGAGGTATTGGCAAGAGCCTCCCGTCTGCCCACGTGTGCCTTTGTTCTAGCTGTACCAGGCCAGAGGGCGGCAAAGGAGGAAGGCTGTGTGGGACATGCACGGTCTCCTGGAGAGGGGGGGCAGGTGGCCCTGAGCCTGAGGCCAGGGCTGGAGGTAGACAATTTGAGGAAGCCACTGCCCTTAGAAGCCTCAAGGGCCTTCCTGTTAGCGCCTCGTGGGAAGTAACTAGGGGAGGGAGATGCCGAAGAGCCAAGTTCTCGAGAGCTGCCACGGCACACTCTCCCTACTTGAAGCTGGTCGCCAGGGTGCCCACGCCTCCAGCTGGACAGCAGGTAGCCAGCCACTCAGGCTCACAGCCCTGCCCAAAGGCTTTCTCAAACTCAGGGCTGGGGGAATTTGAAGGAGACCCAGAGGGGAGGCAGTGGCTGAGGCAGGACCTTTGGTGCCTGGCTGTCCCCAGAGGGCACTCCTGGGCAGGAACGAGGCCTGAGCCTCAGGGCCACTGTTGCCTGTGCCACCACCGGCAGCAGGCTCCTTGGTTCCTCAGAACCTGCCCCGTGCAGCCCCCTCTCCCAGGCGTGTGGCCACTGCACCTGAGACAGAGCTCGGGAGTGTCCGGATAGGCCTCGCCTGGCTTTGGTGGGATGAGGAAAGGTAGAGCCTTCACTGTCCTCAGTCCTGCGGGGTCCCTAGGGAGGTGTGGGCTCCGATGCGGTTGGAGGCGTGGCGACTCCTGGAAAATAAGATGCTTGCGTTCTCATTCTCCTCTGCTCAGGGCGCCCACTGCCTGACCGCGGACACAGGATGATCGTCTTCTGAGGGGCTTCCTCTCCTCCATGGGATTCAAAAGGACCTCCTAGCTTTTGTGGCACCAGAAACTGGGAATGTGGGAGCATCTGGGTCTCCAGAATCAGCTGTTCTGGTCACGCCCACCCTGTCTCAGGGAAGCTAACTGCCTGAGGCCACAGGCCACTTGGGTGTCCCCTGCTCCAAGCACTGGCCTTGCTCTCTCCCCTGCACCTTCCAGGGGGTTCTGATGGGGCGTTAATCACAGGACCACCTGCCTCCACCCTGTGGTTGGGTGGGTGGCCCAGATGATCCAATCCGGGCGCACGCCTCCTGCCCGTTGTCACCGTACTGAGGGACGTTGCCTCTGTGGAGCAAATCAGGGTCTACCGTGACATCTCCCCTAGTGTGTCCGTCATGCCAAGAACTATGAAAAGCCACCCAGACTATTCAGGGAGCACGCCTGGGGATGAAGGCAGCCCAGAGGCAAGCAGGGGGAGAGGTGGAGAGAGGCAGAACCCAGACATGCTGGGATCGCCTGGATCCAGTCCCACCTGAGGCCAGACCCTTGGACTTCCAAGTTATGTGGGCCCACAATTTCTTGCTTGTTTAAGCAAAGGAGAGTGGGTTGCTGTCTGTCACAGCTGAGGGCGTAGTGGAAGTCTCCCTCATCCCTTCCCTGAGACACTCAGGGAGCTCAGACCTTTGGACACCCAGCAGTGGTCCATCCTTCCTCGCCTGGGGGAGA
The DNA here is from genome assembly GCF_023721935.1 of Panthera uncia. NCBI lineage: Eukaryota > Metazoa > Chordata > Mammalia > Carnivora > Felidae > Panthera > Panthera uncia. The sequence continues at coordinate 496,529 of NC_064812.1, read as the reverse complement.
GTTCATCATTCTGGCGACTCTCCCTGTCCCACTGCCCGTGACCCTCCCTCTAGTAGGCCATCCCAGCTCCTTAGCAGAGTGCTTCCCTGACCTGCTCCTGACAGCAAGGGAGAGTTCCCCAGGCATCTGAGCCTCTCAGAAGAACACCCAGAGCCCAGCCAGGCAGGTGGCAGGCAGGGACTTCCTCAGCTCGACTACCCAGATAAGTTCCCCGGGCCCGCTCCCAGGGGAAGTGTTTTTTCTGTTTGCGGAAAGTATGAGCATTTTGACTCGGTGAAAAGCTACGAACAACTTGAAATTTATACCCCTTTGCGAGGGCGGTGAGAAAACTAAGCTAGTTCCGAAAGCAGATTGGAAGAGATTTCCTGCCCGGCGCCTCCTGGCACCCCCTGAGCCTTCCCGAATGTTCTCTTTGAAAAGTCATTCTGTGGATGGCACCTGCTGAGAGTGTGGTGTGGCTGCAAAGGGCTGAGTGCACGCAAGTCTCTGGGGAGGCAGGCCTCCAGCCAGCCTCCAGAAGGCATGAGAACACAGGGCAGAGAAGAGAAGGTGTTGCAGACGAATGCAGAGGGGAAAAGAAAGCAGGTACTCAGAGAAGCTGGGGGTCTGGAAGCCTCCCCTGAAGAGCAGAGAGGGGGAGAAAGGTGCCTGTGGTCTGTGGTGAGGTGGGGGGACCCTTCAGGAGTGGGGCGAGCTGGCGGTGAGGTGACTGTCGGGCAGGGAGCCCGGAGCCGGGCGCCCCCGCCCGCTGGGCTCTCCTCAACAAGGGGAAGCTGGGCTTCCCCTTGAGGGTCCGCTGTGCTGAACGAGGAAGGCCCGCTCGGCTGGGTCACTGTCCCAAGCAGTGTGGTGGCACCTGGCCCCAGGACTCTTGACGTGAGGAACATCACATCACGCTTTATTTTTCTGAATGAAAGGTCACCGTCCCCCTCCCCTCCACCCACCACGCCAGAGGTCAGCCAAGCTCAACCACCACTGGGCCTCCCCTTTCCCCGGGGGTGCTAGAAGCACGGGGGCTCTGGGCAGGGTGGGAGGCGGTCTGGCTTCCAGTCCGTGGGAGTTGCCATCAGAGCTGTGCTAGAGCAAACTGGGGAGAATGGAGTGGGGGGATTCGAGGGCCAAGACCTTGAGGAATTGGGGCCTGAGGATGTGGCAGGTGGAGACTGGACTTTTCGTTGGGGTGACAAGAGATGAAACTTGGGGTTTGGGGAGGTGGTCTGGGACAGAGTGGAGCAGGGTTCGGGGAGGGGCTCGGAGTCTGGGAATCCTGGGGCCTGAAAATCAGGGGCATTTAGGGGATGGGGCCCAGGCTGTAAAAAGTTCAAAACTGAATGAGCAGGGGCGCCTGGGGGCTCCATTGGTTAAGCGTCCGACTTGATCTCAGCTCAGACTCGTGACACTTGATCTCGGGGTTGTGAGTTCAAGCCTTGCGTTGGGATCCATGCTGGGTGTGAAGCCTACCTAAAAAAAAAGTCTAAATGAGCAGAGCAGATTACTGGTGTCTCTAAGGAAAGCTATGCTCTGTTTAAAGCACATCTTGCCAGGCTCTCGGATTTATAATGTTGGTGCCTCTCAGTTGTCTTCAACCCATTTTACAACTCTGTAGATAACTAGTAGCAATGGAAATAATTGTTTTCCATAGACTTGAAAATGAATTCTGTCCCTGTGGAAGTTCAAGTGATTTCTCTCCTCCAGTTGTGGAAAAAGCCGTTTCCTTTAACTCCAACATTTCTTTATTCTATATAGATTTGTGATTCTTTGATGTCTTTGAAGCAATTATAACATTCCTGAATCTCGTTTTTAAAATGACTTAAAATCTTTAACATGTGTTAATTTTATACGTGTATGAGTTAAGATTCTGCCTTTTTCTGGGGTGCCTGGGTGACTGAGTTGGTTGAGTGTCTGACTTCAGCTCAGGTCATGCGTGATCTCACAGTTTGTGAGTTCGAGCCCCACATAGGGCTTGCTGTCAGTGTAGAGTCTGCTTGGATCCTCTGTCCCCTTCTCTCTTTGCCCCTCCCCCACTCACTCTCTCCATCTCTCTCTCTCTCAATAAGTAAAAACAGGAGCACCTGGGTGGCTCAGATGGTTAAGCGTCTGACTTTGGCCTAGGTCAAGATCTTACTGTTTCTGAGTTCGAGCCCCGTGTCGGGCTCTGTGCTGACAGCTCAGAGCCTGGAGCCTATTTCAGATTCTCTCTCTCTATCTCTCTCTCTCTCTCCCTCTCTCTCCCCCCCCCCCCCCCTCCCCCCCCCCCCCCCCCCCAACTCAGGCTCTGTCTCTCTCTCTCCCTCAAAAATAGATAGTAAAAAATGTTTAATAAATAATTAAAAACATTAAAAGAACTAGAAGAAAAAAGATTCTGCATTTTCCTGAATGTTATCCTGTAATGGTTTTGGAGGTCCTCCGCCAAGATGGCCAGTGAACCCCCTGACTGACCTGGGTGAGCTGTGTTTCCTGAGTTTATACCTCACAGGCTAAGCCCAGGCATGTCTGTTCTTGGTTTCTGCAGAGGAGTCTGAAGTGGCAATGGAATTGTGATTCTCTCTCTCTCTCTCTCTTTTTTTTTTTTTAAATGTTTATTCTTGAAGGAGAGACAAAGTGTGAGCAGGGAAGGGGCAGAGAGTCAGGGAGACTCAGAATCTGAAGCAGGCTCCAGGCTCTGAGCGGTCAGCACACAGCCCAATGTGGGGCTCGAACCCACGGATGGTGAGATCATGACCTGAGCTGAAATCAGATGCTTAACTGACTGAGCCACCCAGGCGCCCCTAGAATTGTGATTTTCTTTATTTTATTTTTTTAACGTTTATTCATTTTTTGAGAGACAGACAGAGTGTGAGTGGGGGGAGGGCAGAGAGAGAGGGAGACACAGAATCCAAGGCAGGCTCCAGACTCTGAGCTGTCAACACAGAGCTCAATGAGGGTCTCAAACCCACAAACCGTGAGATCATGACTCATGAGCTGAAGCCGGACGCTGAACTGACTGAGCCACCCAGGTGCCCCTGGATTTGTGATTTTCTGAATGTAATTTTTCTAATTATAATTTTCCTCTCAAGTTGTTTTGTGGGTTTTGTTTGTGGCCAGTAAGTTATTCCTGATTGCTGACAGCAGTGGAGCGAGGGGGTATTGGTTTCATGGTCTGACCGTGTGGTGAGCTCTGTAAATGAACTAATGCTTTATGGGCATGTAGTGTCTATTGGATGGGACACAGTGGAGAATCTGGATCGTTAATTTTTTGGTTTTGACCATCAAGCTATTATCATTAAAGAGGCTGATAGCAGATTTGAGCTGGCAGAAGAAAAAATCAGCAAACTTGAACATAGGTCAGTTGACATCATCCAGCCTAGGGAAGAAGACGAAGAAAGAATGAAGAAAAATGAACAGAGCCTCAGAATCATATGGGATACCATCAAGTACACCAAACATACACATGATGGGAGTCCCAAAAGGAGAGGAGAGAAAGTAGCAGAAAAAATACTTAAAGGAACAATGGCTGAGGGGCACCTGGCGGGCTCAGTCAGTGGAGCATGCAACTCCTGATCTCGGGGTCATGAGTTTGAGCCCATGTTGGGTGTAGAGATTACTTAAAACTTAAAAAAAAAAAAAAAAGAGGGGTGCCTGGGTGGCTGAGCCAGTTGAGTTTCCGACTTATGATCTTGGCTCGGGCCATGACCCCAGGGTCGTGGGATTGAGCCCTGCATCGGGGTCCACGCTGAATGTGGAGCCTGCTTGATAATCTCTCACTCTCCCTCCGTCCCTCTACCCTGTTCACATGCTCTCTCACTCTGAAATAACATTTAAACAGAAAGAATGGCTGAAAACTTTACAAATTTAATGAAAATGTCAATATAACATATAAGAAACTCAACTCACTCCAAGTGGGATAAAAAGGAGAGTCCACACCTAGAGACATTATAATCAAACTGCCAAAAGTCAAAGACTGGCGATCTTAACAACAGCAAGAGAGAAGGGATTCACCATCCACGAGGGATCTTCAGCAAGACTAACAACTTACTTCTCATCAAAAATCATGGAGGTTGTAGGATGACCTCCTCAATGTGTCGAAAGAAAAATCTGTTGACAAAGAAATGTGTGTTCAGCAAAACTCTCCTTCAGATATGAAGGAAAATTAAGACATCCCCAGGGAAATAGAAACTGAGAGGAAAAAAACCAATCTGTCATCGGCAGACCTTCCCCATATGAAATACTAAAGGTGATCCTTCAGGCTGAAATGAAACGACACTAAACAGTAACTTAATTCCACATAAAAAAGAGCGCTCGTAAGTAAAGATAACTACGTAAGTAAACACAAAATTCAGTATTCATGCATTTTTAACTTATTTGACCTGACTTAAAATATACTTGCATAAAGCCATAATCATAAACCCATGTTGATGGATTTACAACATCAACCTATAATTCACGTGACAATAACGGCAAAAAGAAAGCATGGAATGGAGATACATGGGAGTAAACATATGAGTAAAATTCTTATATATTATTGAAATTAGGTTGGTACTAATATGAACAAGATTTTCATAAATAAAAGTGTTTGATCCCCAGGGAAATCATTAAGAAAATAACGAAAATACATAGTAAAAGAAATAACAAGAAAAAATAGTACACTAGAAAATAGCACGAAAGAAGACAATAATGGAGGAACAGAGGGACAAAAAGACATAGGAAAACACATTGCAAAATGCAAATGTAAATCTTAACCTAATCAGTCCGTACATTAAACGTCAACAGACTACACACAGAATGGATTTTTTAAGTGACTTCACATTTTGCTGTCTACAAAAGGCATTTTACATTCAATTACAATTAGGTTAAAAGTTAAAGGATGGAAAAAGATATTCCATGTAAACAGTAACCAAAAGAGAGCTAGAGTAGCTATACTAATTTTATTTTATTTTATTTAAAAATTTTTTTTTAACATTTATTTATTTTTGAGACAGAGAGACAGAGCATGAACGGGGGAAGGTCAGAGAGAGGGAGACCCAGAATCCGAAACAGGCTCCAGGCTCTGAGCTTTCGGCACAGAGCCCGACGCGGGGCTCGAACCCACAGACCGTGAGATCATGACCTGAGCCGAAGTCGGCCGCTTAACCTACTGAGCCACCCAGGCGCCCCTATACTAATTGTAAACAAAATAGCCTTCATTTTATTTTTTTTTTAAGTTTTTAAATGTTTATTTACTTTCGAGAGACAGTGCACGAGCAGGGGAGGGGCAGAGAGAGAGACACAGAATCTGAAGCAGGCTCCAGGCTCCGAGCTGTCAGCACAGAGCCGGGCGCGGGGCTCGAACTCACCACGAGATCATGACCTGAGCCGAAGTCATACACTTAACCGACTGAGTCACCAAAGCGCCCCCAAACAAAATAGACTAAAGCAAAAATTGTTGCTAGAGCTAAAGAAGGACACTTTACAATAATTAAAATGTCTGGGCACCTGGGTGGCTCAGTCGGTGAAGCGGCCGACTTCGGCTCAGGTCGTGATCTCACGGTTCATGAGTTGGAGCTCCACGTCGGGCTCTGTGATGACAGCTCGGAGCCTGGAGCCTGCTTCAGATTCTGTCTCTCTCTTTCTCTGTCCCTCCCCCCTCCTCAAAAACGAACGAACATTAAAAAAAATGAAAAGTAAAATGTCAACCCAGAAATAATTATTATAAACATACATACACTTAACAGAGTCCTGAAATACATACAGCAAAAACTGACAAAATTGAAGGGAGAAATGAATTATTCAGTAATAATACTCATGAGTTTTAATGCCCTACTCACAATAATGGGTAAAAGAAGTAGATCAGAAAATCAACAAGAAATTGAATATTTGAATAACACTATTACCCAACCATCGTAAAATGGCTTCTTGAAAACACTCCACCCAGCAATGGCATAATACAAATTGTTCTCAGGTGAGCATGGAACATTATCCAGGACAGACCATGTGTCAGGCCATAAAACAGGTCTCAATAGATGTAGAAGGATTGCGGTGCCTGGGTGGCTCGGTCGGTTAAGCGTCTGACTCAGGTCATGATCTCGCGGTTCACGAGTTCGGGTCCCCATCAGGCTCTGTGCTGACAGCTGCCTTGGATTCTGTATCTCCCTCTCTGCCCTTCCCCTGCTCATGCTCTTTCTCTCTCTCTCAAAAATAAATAGTTTTTAAAAATTGTAGAAGCATTGAAATCGTAGAGTACGTTCTCTGGCTACAAATTACAATTTAAAAAATTAAAAATTAGAAATCAATAACAGGAGGAAAGCCGGAAAATCCACAAGTATGTAGAAATTAAACTACACTTCTGAATAACCAACGGGCCAAGGAAGAAATCACAAGGGAAATTAGAAAATACTTTGATATGAATGAAAATGAATATACTATATACAAAAAATATATATAATACAGTGAAAGGTGTGTTTAGAGGAAAATTTAGATCAGTAAACTGAAAAGAAAAAAATCTCAAATCAATAACCTTAATTTCTGGGGGCATCTGGATGGCTCAGTCGGTTAAGCGTTTGACTTTGGCTCGGGTCATGATCTCACAATTTATGAGTTTGAGCCCCACGTTGGGCTCTGTGCTGACAACTTGGAGCCTGAGTCTGCTTTGGATTCTCTGTCTTCCTCTGTCTCTCTGCCCCTCCCGTTTGCATGCTCTCTCTCAAAAATAAATAAATAAACAAACATTAAGTAATAACTTAAGAACACCTTAATTTCTACCTTAAGAAATCAGAAAAAGAAGAGTAAACCCGAAACAAGCAGAAGGGAGGAAATAATAAAGATTAGAGTACCAAAATCAGACAGATATATCATAAGAAATGAAAGCTGTAGACCAGTATTCCTTATGAACATAGGCACAGATACCTGCCCCAAATACTAGCAGTCTGAATGCAGCAGAATCTAAAAAGGAATATATTATCTGAACAAGTGGGATTTATCCCAGGAATGACAGCTGGTTTAAGATATGAAAATCAGGGGCACCTGTGTGGCTCAGGTCATGATCTCACAGTTTGTGGGTTTGAACCCTGCATCCAGCTCTGTGCTGACAGCTCAGAGCCTGGAGCCTGCTTAAGTTTCTGTGTCTCCCTCTCTCTCTGCCCCTCCCCTGCTCTCTCTCTCTCTCTCTCTCTCTCTCTCTCAAAAAGGAATAAACATTTTTAAAAAAGATATGAGAATCAACCAATATAGTACACCATATTAATAAAATAAAGGACAAAACCCACGACTATCTCAATTAACATCAGAAAAAGCATTTAATGAAGTCTAACACCCTTTCATGGTAAAACAAACAAACCCCCAACAAACTAGGATTAGGAGAGAAATTCCTCAACCCAATAAAGGACGGGCAGAAGAAACCCACAACTACCGTCATATCACTGGGGGAAGACTGAAAGGTTTTCTCTTACGGTCAGGAACAAGATCAGGATGTTTGCTTGCTATTTCTAATCATCATTGTACTGGAGGTCCTGGTCAGGGTAATTAGGCAGGAAATATTTATAAAAGACATCTATACTGGAAAAGAAGAAGTAAAATTATTTCTATTCTCAGATGACATGATTCTAGGTATAGAAAATCTTAAGGAATTGACAAAAACCTATTAGAACTAAAAAGGAAGTTAACAGGGTTGTAGATACAAGATCAATATACAGAGATCAGTTGTATTTATATACACTAACAATGAACAATTTGAAGAGAAATTATGGGGACACCTGGGTGCCTCAGTCGGTTAAGCGTCCAACTCAATTCTGGCTCAGGTCATGATCTCACGGCATGAGCTCAAACCCTGCATCTGGCTCTGTGCTGACAGTGAGGAGCCTGCTTGGGATTCTCTCCCCACCCCCACCCCCACCTCCCACCTCTCTCTCTCAAAATAAATAAATGAACATTTAAAAAAAAGATTGGGCAGTACTGATGTCCTGGCTGGATCAGTTGGCGGAGTATGTGAATCTTGATCTTAGGATCTCATGAGTTCAAGCCCCATGTTGGACATGGAGATTACTTTAAAAAAAAAAAAAAAAAAAGACTGGGCAGTATAGTACCAATGTAAGAATAGACACAAGGTCAATAAAGTAGACTCTGAAGTTCAGATGGTACATTACACTTACGGTTATTTGATTTTTGACAAGGTGCCAAGACAATTCAATGTTGAAAGAATAATCTTGTATACAATTGGACATCCACAAGCAAAAGAATGAAGTTGAACCCCTACATCACACCATATGCAAGAATTAACTCAAAACAGACCATAGAGCTAAATTTAAGAGTTGCAACTATGAAATTCTTGGAAGAAAACATAGGAATAAAATTTCAGAATCTAAAAGCATACAAAAGGAAAAGTAGATAAATTGGACTTCATCAAAATTAAAAACGTTTATATTTACTATTATTCTTTTTAATGTTTATTTTGTGAGAGAGAGAGAGTGTGTGTGTGCGTGTGCGCACGTGAGCAGGGGAAAGGCGAGGAGAGAGGGAGAGAGAGAGAAAAATCCCAAGCAGGCTCTGTGCTGTTAGCATAGAGCCTGACACAGGGCTCAATCCCACAAACTGTGAGATCATGAGCTGAGCTGAAATCAAGAGTCAGATACTCAACCGACTGAGTCACCGAGGAGCCCCGTGACCTCTTACTTTATGAAAAGAGAGACTCTAGAATTAATCATGTTTGTTAGATATGCCATTATTGTAAAGAGGCATCCTAACAGAGGAGGTGCTCAGCCTTCTCCAGGTCAAATTTGTACAGGTAAAAAGGTTTTAACAAAAACATTTTAGAAATCACATACTCCGTGGGAAAGCGCCATGGGAAGTCCCTGGAGATTTGCCAAAGTTCACATTGTCCATAACGTTTTAACCTCAGTGAAACATCTGTCACAACATGCAGTAGGTCTGCCACATGTCCCTACGTTTGCAGGAGTCCTCCTGGCCCTTTGCCTGATGGTCTTTGGCAACAGGGGTGCAGTGTTAATCACCAAATTTCAGTTATTATTTAAATGCTAGCTCAGCCCATTCTGACTTCTGTAATCTGAATCTAGCACCTTCTAATTCTGGGTTCTCAACCTGGGATGCACATCAGACTCATCCATGGGGTTTTATAAAAAATATCTTAGCCCTGCTTCAGACTCACCGAATTACTTTACTGGTGTTTTTGGCATATTCTTCGGCTTTGGTGTATATTTTGCCTCAGAATTATTGTTATATGTCATAATTTTTTCCACTGTAGATATTATTCACCCACATTTATAAATCAGATGTAACATTAACCATCTTCTCTGAAAACAGGTTAAATCAGGTTTAAACAGGTTTAAAGAGATTTTATCTACATTTTTAAAAAATTGGTTTTATTATCTTTGCCTTGCATGTCACAGAAACAACCAAATTTCTTCATCAGTTGCATTATTCTTATTTTGAACTCTCATAAGACCTCTTACATTTGAAAATGTTCGGTAGTAAATTAACCACATCCACTGAGTCTCTGTCATCTTTTGTTTGGCCCGAGGCTCTGCAGTCAGCCACAGGGGGGAAGCTGTGTCTTCAATTAAGGACAGTCCCAAAACCCCCTAGAAAAGGAAGCAGACTTCGAACTATTGACCACTTAGAGAATGGACTCTGGGCACAGCTTCTGCTGGCATCACTCAGGTGACTTTCAAACCACTTCTGGGGCTGAGTTAGTGTTTCCAGTCTCTCACCAAGAAGAAGCTGATTCCATGGGCTGGATGCTCACTCCAAACCCAGCAGACCAAGGATTGCTAACAAGACTGTGTGTGCAGGTAAGGCAAATGTCACTACGGTCATTTGCCTGAATACCATTGATGTTTTAATGTTCTATTTCCTGGGTACCTAACGAGGCCCTTTCTTTTTCCCTCAAGCTATTTGTAACCGTATCAATTTAGTAGACTCTTTCTATAAACTGAAATGCAGTCTTTATATTTTAAAATATTTTGTTTTTAAGTAATCTCTACACCTAATGTGGGGCTCAAACTCACAACCCTGAGCTCAAGAGTTGCACACCCTGATTGCATCAGCCAGACACCCCCTCAGTTTTTTTTTTTTAACTGAAGTATAGTTAACACACAATGTCACATTAATTTCAGGTGTGTCACATAGTGATTTGGTAACTCTGTATGTTATGCTGTGCTTACCACAAGTGTAGCTACCATCTGTCACCATATAATACTGTTACGATATCATTGGCTATATTCCCTGTGCTGTACCTTTCATACCCATGGCTTATTCATTCCATAACTGGAAACCTGTATCTCCCACTCCCCTTCACCCATTTTGCCCATTCCCCATCTACCTCCCCTCTGACAGTCACCATTTTGTTCTCTGTATTTATGGGTCTTTTGTTTGTTTATTTGTTCATTTGTTTTGTTTCTTAGATCTCACATATAAGTAAAATCATGTGGTATTTGTCTTTCTCTGTCTGACTTATTTCACTTAGCATAATACCTTCTGGGTCCATCGATACTGTTGCAAATGGCAAGATCTCATTCTGAGTAATATTCCATTTATCTACATGTTTGTTTGTTTTAGAGTTTATTTATTTAAGTAATCTCTACACTCAGTGTGGGCCTGAACTCACAACCCCAAGATAAATAATCTCATGCGCTTCCACCTGGCCAGGTGCCCCAATATTCCATTGAAATGACATTCAATTCTCACTGAGTCACCTCCCTGACCCTGATAGTCAGAAACTGAGTGTTGTACCTTTCATGGCGCTATAGATATTTACATATGTTCAGTAGCTTATCCTCCTTTTTACCAAGACAAAATTGGAAAAACCAGCTATGCACTCAAGGTCTTTTAGACTGCTATGCTGAGAGTGTCACTCACTAATCAGTTATGATTGACCACTTCTATGGAGCTTGGGTTGACTTTATGGAGTCACAGCCTACAAAACTCTCCTAGTCTGGGAAAAAAAAAATCTCCTAGTCTGACTTCAGTAAAAGCTCAGGGGACAACACAGAGAAGGTGCCCTGCAGTTCAGTGCTGCCACAGCTCTGGCAAATGCCTGGTCTGACTCAACTGAAGCACAAGATGGCCCCAGACTGGCCCACTAACAACACAGGGACCAAACCCTGCCCACAACAGGCAAAGAGAGCCATTACAGATGAATGGACTGAAGAAAAAAGTGTCTCAGTCACAGTAGTAGGGTGCATGCAACATACATGGAAGAGACCCCGAAGCACCAGTTTTGGGTGAACAGGGGACATTTCACTATAGGACTTCTTCTTAAGGGCCACTACTTTCCAGAACAAGAGTTGTAGCTGAATTTCCTAAAACATAGGAACAGACACAGAGAGTTAGACAAAATGAGGAGACAGAGAAATGTGTCCCAAATGAAAGAACAGGACAAAACCGCAGCAAGACACCTAAATGAAATGGAGGTAAGTAATATGCCTGATAGAGAATTTAAAGTAATGGTCATAAAGGTATTCACTGGGCTTGAGAAAAGAGTGGAGGACCTCAGTGAGACCCTCACCAAACAGATGGAAAACAAAGAAGAACTGATTAGAGATGAAGAACTCAATACTGAAAATAAAAATATATCAAAAGGAATAATAAATAGCAGATTAGAGGAAGCAGAAGAACAGATTAGCGACCCGGAGGATAGACTAATGGAAAGCACCCAAGCTGAACAGCAAAAAGAAAAAGGAATAATAAAAACTGAGACTAGGTTAAGGGAACTCAGCAACACCATCAAATATAATAGCATTCGCATTATAGGGATCCCAGAAAGGGAAGAAAGAGAAAAGGGGGAAGGAAATTAACTTGAAGAAATAACAGTTGAAAACTTCTGAAATCTGGGGAAGAAAACAAAAATCCAGATGCAGGAGGCACAGAGAGCCTCCAACAAAATCAACCCAAGGAAGTCCAAACTAAGACACATAGTAATCAAAATGGCAAAAAGTAGTGATAAAGAGAGAATTTTAAGAGCAGCAAGAGGAAAGAAAAACTGTTACATATAAGGGAAACCCCATAGGGCTATCAGGGGATTTTTCAGCAGAAACGTTGCAGGCCAGAAGGGAATGGTATAATATATTCAAAGTGCTGAAAGAAAAAAAACTTTCCGCCAGAATTCTCTATCCAGCAAGGCTATCATTTAGAACAGAAGGTGAGAGAGGGGCGCCTGGGTGGCTCAGTCGGTTAAGCGTCCGACTTCGGCTCAGGTCACGATCTCGCGGTCCGTGAGTTCGAGCCCCGCATCGCTCTGTGCTGACTGCTCAGAGCCTGGAGCCTGTTTCAGATTCTGTGTCTCCCTCTCTCTCTGACCCTCCCCCGTTCATACTCTGTCTCTCTCTGTCTCAAAAATAAATAAACGTTAAAAAAAAAAAAAAAAGAACAGAAGGTGAGAGAAAGAGTTTCCCAGACAAACAAAAATTAAAGGAACTCATCACCACTAAACCAGTCCTACAAAAAATGTTAAAGGGAACTCTGAGTGGAAAGAAAAGACCGTGAGTAAGAGTAAAAAAAAAAAAAAAGTAGGAAGCACAAAAGCAGCAAAATTAAAAAAGTCAGTCAAAGGATTCACAAAATAAAAGGTTGTAAAGTATGATGCCATATGCCTAAAACATGGTGGGGTGGGGAGGAGTAAAGAATGCGTTCAAACTTAAGCTATCATCAACTTAACACAGACTGACTGCTATATGCAGAGGAGGTTGTGTACAAACCTAATGGTAACCACAACTCAAAAACCTATAATAGATACACAAAAAATAAAGAGAAAGGAATCCAACCACTAAAGGAAGCCAGCAAGACGTGAGAGAAGAGAGCAAGAGAAGAAAGGAACAGAGAACCACAAAAACCACCATAAAACAAGAAACAAAATGGCAAGAAATACCTACCTGTCAATAATTAATTTCAATGTAAATGGACTAAACACTCCAATCAAAAGACATAGGGTGATAGAACAGATAAAAAGGCAAGACCCGGGGCACCTGGGTGGCTCAGTTGGTTAAGCGTCTGACTTCAACTCAGGTCATGATCTCATGGTTTGTGGGCTCAAGCCCCCATGTTGGGCTCTCTGCTGTCAGCACAGATCCCACTTCAGATCTTTTGTCCCCCTCTCTCTCTGCCCCTCCCCAGCTCATTCTCCCTCCCTCCCTCCCTCCCTCCCTCCCTCCCTCTCTCTTTCAAAAATACACATTTTTTTAAAAAAAAGGCAAGACCCATCTTTATGATGCCTACAAGATACCGATTTCAGATGTAAGGACATCTGCAGTTGAAAATGAAGGGGTGGGAAAGGATTAATCATGTAAGTGGAAGTTGCTGGGACAGCAACACGTATATCAACAGAATAGACTATAAACAAAGCCTGCAGGGCACCTGGTGTCTCAGCAGGCTAAGCATCTGACTCTTGATTTGGGCTCAGGTCATGATCTCATGGTCCAGTCTGTGAGATTGAGCCCTGTGTTGGGCTTCACGCTGACAGGGCAGAGCCTGCTTGGGATTCTCTCTCTCTCCCTCTCTCTCTGCCCCTCCTCTGCTCCTGCCCTCTCTCTCGCTCTCTCTCTCGCTCTCTCTCACACTGTCTCAAAATAAATAAATAAACCTAAAAAAAAAGCCAAAGCCTGCAATAAGAGACAAAGAAGGAAACTACATAATCATAAAAGGGACAATCCAACAAGAAGATATAACAATTGTAAATATTTATACACCCAAGATGGGAGTACCCAAAACATAAAGCAGCTGATAACAAACATAAAGTAAGCAATCAATCGTAACACAATAATAGTAGGGGACTTCAACACCCCACTTATGTCAATGCACGACTCATCCAAATAGAAAATCAACAAGGAAATAATGACTTTGAAGACACATTGGACCAGACGAATCTAACAGATATAGTCAGAACACTTCATCTTAAAAGGGTAGAATACACATTCTTTTCTTTTTCTTCTTTAATTTACATCCAAGTTAGTTAGCATATAGTGCAACAATGATTTCAGGAGTAGATTCCTTAATGCCCCTTACCCATTTAGTCCATCCTCCCTCCAACAAGCCCTCCAGCAACTCTTTGTTTGTTCTCTATATTTAAGAGTCTCTTATGTTTTGTCCCCTCCCTATTTTTATATTTCTTTTGCTTCCTTCCTTTATGTTCATCTGTTTTGTATCTTAAATTCCTCATACTAGTGAAGTCATATGATATTTGTCTTTCTCTGACTTTGCTTAGCATAATACCCTCTAGTTTTATCCACGTAGTTGCAAATGGTGAGATATCATTCTTTTTTATTGGTGAGTAATACTCCATTGTATATAGATACCACATCTTCTTTATCCATTCATCAGTCAATGGGCATTTGGGCTCTTTCTATACTTTGGCTATTATTGATAGCACTGCTATAAACATGGGAGTGCATGTGCCCCTTCGAATCAGCACAGCTGTATCCCTTGGATAGTTACCTAGTAGTGCAATTGCTGGGTTTAGGGTAGTTCTATTTTTAATTTTTTTGAGGAACCTCCAGACTGTTTTCCAGAGTGGCCGCACCAGTTTGCATTCCCACCAACAATGCAAAAGATATCCTCTTTCTCCGCATCCTCGCCAACATCTGTTGTTGCCTGACTTGTTAATGTTAGCCATTCTGACAGGTGTGAAGTGATATCTCATTGTGGTTTTGATTTGTATTTCCCTGATGATGAGTGATGATAAGCATTTTTTCATGTGTTGGTTGGCTATCTGGATGTCTTGTTTGGAGAAGTGTCTATTCATGTCTTTTGCCCATTTCTTCACTGTATTATTTGTTTTTTGGGTGTTGAGTTTCATAAGTTCTTTATAGATTTTGGATACTAACCCTTTATCTGGTACGTCGTTTGCAAATATCTTCTCCCATTCTGTCAGTTGCCTTTTAGTTTTGCTGATTGTTTCCTTCGCTGTGCAGAAGCTTTTTATTTTGATGAGGTCCCAATAGTTCATTTTTGCTTTTGTTTCCCTTGCCTCTGGAGACGTGTTGAGTAAGAAGTTGCTGCGAGCAAGATCAAAGAGGTGTTTGCCTGCTTTCTTCTTGAGGATTTTGATGGCTTCCTGTCTTACATTTAGGCCTTTCATCCATTTTGAGGTTATTTTTGTGTCTGGTGTAAGGAAGTGGTCCAGATTCATTCTTCTGTGTGTCGCTGTCCAGTTTTCCCAGCACCACTTGCTGAAGAGACTGTCTTTATTCCATTGGATATTCTTTCCTGCTTTGTCAAAGATTAGTTGGCCATACATTTGTGGGTCCATTTCTGGGTTCTCTATTGTGTTCCATTGATCTGAGTGTCTGTTTTTGTGCTAGTACCATACTGCCTTGATGATTACAGCTTTGCAATACAGCTGAAGTCCAGGATTGTGATGCCTCCTGCTTTGGTTTTCTTTTTGAAGATTGCTTTGGCTATTCGGGGTCTTTTCTGGTGCCATACAAATCTTAGGATTGTTTGTTCTAGCTCTGTGAAGAATGCTGGTGTTATTTTGATAGGGATTGCAATATACATTCTTTTCAAGTGCACACGGAACATTCTCCAGAATAGATCACATGTTAGGCCACAAAACAAGTCTCAACAAATTCAAAGAGATTGAAGTCATATCATGCATCTTTTGCAACCAAAAGAAATCAACCACAAGAAAAAATCTGGAAAGAGCACAGACACATGGAAGCTAAATAACATGCTGCTAAACAAGGAGTGGGCCAACTAAGAGAGCAGAGAGGAAATCACAAACTACATGGAGACAAATAAAAATGAACACACAATTGTCCAAAATCTTTGGGATGCAGCAAAACTGATCTAAGAGGAAGAGGGAAGTTTATAGCAATACAGGCTTACATCAAGAAGCAAGAAAAATCTCAAATAAACAACCTAATTTTACACCTGAAATAGCTAGAAACAGAAGAACAGAGACCAAAACAAATATGAGGAAGAAAATAATACAGCAAAAATAAATGAAACAGAAACTAAAAAAATCAAGTGAACAGGAGCTGGTTCTTTGAAAAGATCAACAAAATTGAGAAAACTTTAGCCACACTCAAAAAAAAAAAAAAAAGACTCAAAACCCTCCTCGGATTCTGGGCCTTACAGAAGGTAGTCAGGAAGACTCACTTCCTAGCAGGTTCAGGAATGTAGAAATTCACCCAACTAATAGGTATTGTGTTTCGCACCTTGGGAGAATAATAGAGACTTTTGAAACTTCACTCCGAGATTTCTTATGAAAACTTCCAGCAAAGCAAATCTATGGTTTAACACTTGTTACACCCACATAAATGACTGGATCACACTTACTAAGACCAGCCTCATTTTATGGCCCAGAGTGATCTTATTTGAAAAAAAAAATTTTTAAGTTTATTTATTTATTTTTGAGAGTGAGAGGAAACACAAGCAGGGGAGGAGTAGAGGGAGAGGGAGAGAGACAGAATCCCAAGCAGGCTCTGCACCATCAGCGCAGGGCCCACCTTGGGGCTTGAACTCATGAACCACAAGATCATGACCTGAGCTGAAACCACGAGTCAGACGCTTAACTGACAGAGCTTCCCAGGCACTCCTTATTTATTTTTTTAAATGTTTATTTTTGGGGGCCTGGGTGGCTCAGTCAGACCTCTGACTTGATTTCAGCCCAGGTCACAAACTCACAGTTTGTGGGTTTGAGCCCCGCATGGGGCTCTGTGCTGACAGTGCGGAGCCTGCTTGGAATTCTCTCTCTCTCTCTCTCTCTCTCTCTCTCTCTGCCCCCCCCCCACTCATGTGCATGCACACATGAGCGTGCGCTCTCTCTCTCTTGAAAATTTTTAAAATATTTATTTATTTTTGAGAGAGAGCACAAGTGGGGGAGGTGCAGAGAGAAAGGAGGACAGAGGATCCGAAGAGGGCTCTGTGCGACAGCAGTGAGCCTGTTGTGGGGCTCAAACTCACTAACGGTGAGATCATGACCTGAGCTGAAGTCGGATGCTCAACCAACTGAGCCACCCATGTGTCCCATGAAAAAAATAAATTGTTTTTAATTGGAAGTTGGGAGGAGACAGTAATAAGCACTCTAAATTTTGGAATAAACAAAATGTATTAGTACCATGTAATAAATACCATGAGATCATGTATAATCACGAGATCATGTATAAATGTAATAAATACCGTGAGATCATGACCTGAGCTGAGATCAAGAGACACTCAAGCGACTGAGCCACCCAGGTGCCCCACATTAGTGGTATTTCTAACAGAAAACCACACCTGGTTAGAGTCCACCTTTCTGGATTATTTGATTCTGATTCTGCCAGATCTACCTCTCATCCCCTCGGAGCGATCTTACAGCTCTCTAAATCGTAGATGACCAACAACAATGCAGACATTTCGTTTTCATAGATTTGTGAATAAATGTGGTTCGGTGGAGATTCAATTGCTTTTTTGTGTGTGGAAAATGCCAATCTCCATCTGTGTTTAAATTCATTTCAAAAAATGTAAATGTCATAAACACTTTATTTTACAGATTATAAAACTGAATTTTAAAAACAAACAAACAGGGGCACCTGGCTGGCTCAGTTGGTAGAGTGTGTGACTCTTGATCTTTGGGTTGTGAGTTCGAGCCCCATGTTGGCTGTAAAAGTTACTTAAAAATATATTTTAAATGAATAAATAAAAGAAAAAATTCATTTCATCATCTCTTTACTCCACATAAACTTGTGGGTTTTGAATTTCTTTTGAATCTGTAGTCACTTCCTTGTTCTCTCATTAGTTAAGAGTTTAGTAAACCTTTGACACACTGTACTGGTTTTTTAGGAATGATGAATCAGGTGCACCTGGGTGGCTCAGTCGGTTAAGCATCTGACTTCGGCTCAGGTCATGATCTCACAGCTCCTGGGTTCTAGCCCCACATCGGACTCTGTGCTGACAGCTCAGAGCCTGAATCCTGCTTCGGATTCTGTGTCTCCCTCTCTCTCTGGCCCTCCCTTGCTCGCACTCTGTCTCTCTCTCAAAAATAAATAAACATTAAACATTAAAAAAAAAAAAAGGAATGATGAAACAAATCACCACAAACTTGGTGGCTTACAATGACAGAAATTTATTCCATGAGAGTGCTGGAAGCCAGAGACCTGAAATCAAGGTGTTGACAGGGCTGGCTCTTTCTGGATGTTGAGGCAGACCCCGTTCCAAGGCCCTTCCCTGCTTATGGTGTTGCCAGCGATCCTGGGCGTCCCTTGGTTCGTGGCCACATCGCTCTGTCTCCAACTCTGCCTTCACATCGGCTTCTCCCTGTGTCTCAGGTCTCTTTCTCTCTTCTAAAGACACCAGCCACTGGACTTAGAGCCCATCCTCCTCCAGGATGATCTCATCAGGAGAACCTTACCTCAATTACATCCGTAACACCCCTATTTCCAAATAAAGTCCTATCACAAAATGCAGAGGTCAGGACCTGGACCTGTCTTTTGCAGGAACACTGTTCAGTTATCAGATACGTGTTCGTTTATGTTTGTGTGAGAGTCATGCTTCTTAGTAAATCCATTAAAAAACAACAACAGTTTTGTAGGCTCAAAGGCCTGGGAACACAGGGCTGCTGGGAGATTTGGGAGATGTGCTTGGCATGGGGGACTGACGGACAGCACTGGAGTGGACCGTGTCTGCGGTTTGGGTGGACCAGGAGTAGTGGTCACTTGGTAGAAGGTTTTCTTGTTCCTGGGACCCAGCTGCCTCAGTTTTGGGGAAATAACTTCACATAGCACCACCAGGGGTAGAGCCCCCCATTCAGTCCAGGTGCCTGTGCCTGGAACAGGAGCCCCAGTCAGTACTAGGGTCCTTTGATGTGGCAACAGAACAGAGGTCATTCCTTTGTGAGTCTGGGGAGTGGTAACTGGCTGTCCCTTGTTTCCCAAAAGTGGACAAGAAAGCCCCTCACCCACCTCCACTCCCAGCCCCAGGGCAGGTGGCCCAGGCTTCCTGAGTGTCCATGTCCGAGCTCATGTTGCTACTCTCAGCCTTGCTAGGGTCACTTCTCAGACACCCCGGGAGCATTTCCATATGGGGTAACTCCTGGACCTGTTTCATTAAACATTATGGGGTTAGGTGAGGAGGCTGAATGTGGGCAACTGGGAACATTCCAGAAAGCCTGGCCTTGCGAGGGGCTCAAGTTCCACTGTCAGGCCATGGCCTGGACTCCAGGGATGCGGTGGTGAAGACTGTCTTCCTGGCAAGGCAGACAAAACAACAACAACGACGACGACAACAGCAACAACAAAACAGTGAAGGCAGCTGTCTGTGTTCGGCCAGAGTATGGAGCCCAGCATTTGTCATACTGCGGACAACGGGAACAAGGTGCTTCTGGATAGCGAGCCATGTTGTAGCAGAAGAGACCTGGGGTGGTGTGTCCCGTGGCCGGAGACGCTGGCTTCACTTGGCCCAGGGGTAGCGACAAAAAGCAGGCACCATTGGGCTGGACGGGGAGGAACTACGAGGAGAGGGAGGAACCAGGTGGGAGGAGAGGGGGCCGTGCTGGAGGAAAGGATCAATGTGGGAGGAAGGGGAGGAGCTGCCAGGTGGGATCGGCCAACGTGGAGAAAGCTTTCAGGGCAGTCCACGTGACGGTGGGGCTAGCAGGTGTGCAGCAAGGGACACAGGCCCAGGGCGGCCGCTGCTGGACAGCCAGGCAGCTGGAGGCTTCGTCCCCGAGTCCCCGACCTCGAGGGGCGTGGCTGCTGAGAGGAGGTGCCGGGAGGGGGGCGGCGCGAGCTCTGCGCTGAGGCGGCCTTTGGGGAAGCTCCGCTGGGTGGTAGCAGGCTGGGGTACCGGGGAGGCGGGGTTTTGACTGCCTGAGGAGGGAACCCCGAGCGAGTGGGGTTACCCTGGCAGGGGTGAGAGGAGGGAGGAGGAGCACCGACCCGGGCTCAGAGGGCCTTTGAGGGGAGGGGACGGGGTCCTGCCTTGCCATCCGGGCCGGCTGGCGGGCGGGTGCGGGAGGAAGAAGACTGCCCCGTGGGCCTTGCCTGCCCTGTGCGCCCCAATGCCGGCGTGTTGGACTGCCCGCCTTCCCTGACGCCCCGCACACAGCAGGCGCTCCGAGGCATCCCCGGCTTGGGTCCAAGGAACAAGGGCATTGCACGGAACAAGGAGCTGCCTCGGCAACTCAGTCACAGCCTCATTTTGCAGCGAGGAAAGCGAGCCGCAAAGCAGTTTCACCCTAACCCGTGGCACAGCTGTGCTGAGCTGGCGGGACGCCCCTCCCCGCCCCACCGGCGGGGCTCCGGCTCTCTGAGCAGCGACCCCCTGCCCGCCATGCGCTCCCATCTCCCTCCGGCGTCCGCCCACGCTGTGAGTTCCTGGGGAGCGAGTGCGCAGACCTCCCCGAGCCTCAGCTTCCATCCGGGTGGGAGAAGACCCCCCACTCCCCGTCCCGAGCGGCAGTGAGCCCTGACCCGGTAATTGCCTGTCCGACTGGCCGCCGCCGCCCGGGCCGCGTCCTCCCCGGCCCAGGCGCCTGGCGCTGTCCAAGCCCTAAAGCCAGCTCACGGGCGCCGCCAGGAGGCGCTGCTCCGCCGCGGAGGCCAGCACGCGGGGGCGTGGCCTCGGGCTCCGCCCACCGCCTTCGGGGCGGGGCGCGCGTGCGCCCTGCTCCCCGCCTCGCGGGGACTGCTGGGCCGGAAGACGCGAGTCTGCGGCCAGCGGGAGCCGAGCGGCGGCCTGGAAGATGTGGCGGCCGGTGAGTTGTCCCCCCGCGCGGGCGCCACAGATCCCGTCAGTCTCCGTCCGGAGCCCTCGGAGCCACCCCAGAGCCGCCCCGTCCTGGGCGCCGTCAGGGACCCTCACAACCCACCGACCTTTCCTCCCCGCCCCGGGACCGTCGCTCCCACCTGTCAGGGTCCCTCCCCCCACACCCCCCCTCCCCGGGACCCTGACTCCGTGCCCGGCAGGGGCCCCCAGGGCTCTCGGGGGCGTCCTTCACATCTCTCAGAGGCCCTGTTCCTCAGGGTAAAAGCCCCTAGGCTGTGTTGGGAGATGCTGGGTACCACCTAGGAGCCCGAGCCCACCGCAGAGCCCTCTCCTCTCGCCGGAAGCACGTGTGCTGGGTTAGGGACCCGCCTCGGAGACAACCTCTAAATCGTATCCCCTCGTGGACACCGCTGTCCAGAGACACAACTTTTCCCAGGGCAGTCTGCCCTGGCTTCCTGGACTGATGGACACCCTTCCTACCCCTCACTGCTTCATCTCTGCCAGAATCCCAGACCGGAGTCCCCGTCTTTCCTTCTGCCTGCTCCCCTGGGAACCCTGCCCCTGGCCACCAAGCCACCTGAGACCGTCCTGAGTGACGCCTGCCCCCGGCTTGTGAGGAGATGAGAGGACTCTGGGGAGTGCAGGGGCCGCGATGTCTCCGGTGGGCTGACAGCGGCCCTGGCTCGGAGGCGGTCTGTCCCCCACCCCCACCCAGGCTTCCGCCTGGCCCTCGGCTGTCCTGCCAACGCGGTGCTGCTGGAGTTCTGTCTTGGTTGGGCCTCCCATTGTGTTGTATATGCAGTTAGGACGGGCACCGTTTAAACCGGCTGTCACGATCACTGACCCAGGTCCTAGCCACGGCCTCCCCAGGGATCTGGGCTTTTCGTCAGAGGGCTTAGAGCTGAAGACACCTTCACCTTGGAGCTTTGCGCAGAGCTTGTGTTCGTCCAGTGAGCCTAGCCGTGTCGGCGTCGTGCCTTGCCAGGAGTGGCTGCCCTGCGCAGGCGTTGTAGTCTGAGGTGGAACAGGGTTAGTCCGAGTCAGGCAGAGAGACGCCGAGTGGGCCTGGGCACAGCACTTTACAGCTTACAGAGCTTCTGCACGTAGTCGGGTCACTTAATCCGGCAGCCTAAGGAGCAGGCAGGCAGGCGTCAGCTTCTGACCAGGGGCTGCTCACAGCCGCCAAGTGGAGCAGAGCCCATTCAGCTTCTGGGTCCTGACTGGTGCCAAGAGGCCACAGACCCTTGGAAAAGAAAGGGCAGGCTGTTCGTGGCCCTCAGAGCCCTCTCCAGTCTCACTTCCTACCCACGGGAACACTGCTGTGCCTTGGTTTCCTCCCTGCTGGAAACTGCCCAGGTTCTCGTCACCTCTAGTTTTTCTGTCTTAGGGCCTCATCGTGAGGTTCAGCAGTTGCTTCTTAGCGCTATGGGCTGGGTCGCCTGCAGTGACCTTTCATCTGCTAATCTGATCGACAGGGTGCTAGAAAAACAGGCACCTCAGCTTGTCTTTGACTTTGGAATATCTGTCTGGTTCTCACTACTGAGAGCTTTTTGTTGCTGTTGCTACTTTATAGGTTGTTAGCTGAGTTCCAGATGAACACTGTGTCTGCAGGCAGGCTGTGCACACGCTCTAAGAAAGCATGAGAGGCTGGGGTAGAGGAGGCCCAGTTCAGCTCATGCAAACTGGAAGGCTCTGAAGTGGTGGCCGTTGAGACACGCGTGCGCCAGGACTGTCCCAGGCAAGCCAGGGCATGTGGCCGCCCTGGTGAGAAGGCCTGGGGGGGGGGGGTGGATATTCTGGGGAGCCACAGCTCTCTCTCTTCCTGTTTGCTGGTGTGTCCTGGTGCCCAAGCTCTGGGTGGTTTGGGTTATATGTGATGTGGTGGCAGTTGTCCTGGTTCCTCGAAGATCTGGCTGCAGATTCTGCCCTGTGTTTATAGCCACATGACTTCTTTGGGCTTTGGGGATGTCTCTTGGGTGATGGGGATAGTTTGAGGAGTACTGGGCATCCCAAACTGGAGGGAGCCAGGTTCTGGAATGTGCCTGTGGACCCTGGTGGGGGCTCTGGAGTTGTCAGCATGAGGCCTCATGCTGACAGAGCCGGGCTGCTGTCATCTCTTACCTGACTGTGCATATTGCTCACCTAGCATCCAAGGCTGGGCCATGTGGGGGTGCTAGTTCGTTCTGTGCTTAGTACCGTTTGTCTCAATTCAACAAGCCTTCCTCGAGTTCCTGCTTTATCTAACAGGCACTGCACTAGATCCTAGAAGCACAGAGATGATAGAGAGGTGAGCCCTGCACAGTCTGGTGGGGGGCAGAGACTATAAGCTAACAGTCACACTCCAGTGTGACAAGGACAGCGGGAGAGGTGTGTGCAAGGTGCAGAGGTGGATGGGGGGATGACAGACAGGACTGATGAATTTAGGGTCTGGCGAAGGGTGTTCCAGGCAGAATAGCAGCCTGGACAAAGGCCTGGGCCTGGTGCTGCGTGGGCTGTCTGGGGTCCACCAGAGGGATCTTTGTTATGGGAAGGTGACTGAGGAGTCACTCCTGCTGCAGCGGCATCTAAGAAAACAGAAAACTGTTACTGGGGGCTATGGCTGGGCTGTTACCTTTCTGGCCTCACCCACCCTGAAGCTTGGGGTGCAGCCAGGGCCTTGTGCTTTAGTAATAAATGTGTTATTTATTACTATGTACTCAGTAATAAAAGATAATTCAGATTTAGCATTCTCCTCCGTGAAAGAACACGAGCGCGGCCCCTCCCGCTCAGCGCTCACAGGGCCATCCGGAGGGTCTGGTCTTCTGGGGAGTCTGGGGTCAGCCCCTGGTCTTCAGGCAGCCACGCCTGGTGCTGGCAGGCTGCATTCCCGGCCAGCCCTTGCTTCGGCCCCCGAGTCGTGAGGCCTTTTGCTCTGTGCCTCCAGTTCATTGGCTGGAATAGCTCCCTGATCATTCCCTTCCCTTCTGAAAGCTGATGTCTCAGAATAATCATTGTCCATCGGCTTCGGGCATTTTCTTGCTTCGCCTGCAGTGGTGCAGCCTCTGAACCAATGAACCCATCGGAACTCTTCTGCCCTCTCACTTTGCTCATACCCTTCTCCAGTTAACTAAAGCATTTCTGCATATTCTGTATATAACCGATCTCCACGTTTTACACATGTTGGAAATAGTCTCTCTTATCTTCTTGGCTAACCGCTTTTCTTCCTTGTGAAAAAGCAGTAAGAGGCTGATGATCTTTTAATATAAGTAGTTCACTTTAATCTAGCAGGTATGTACTTCTTCATGTTAGGTGGTGTGGGCTTGTGGGGACAAGGCTGCTGGCAGGAGAGTAAGGGCATGGGGACCCACAGGTGGCATGGCACAGGAAGGCTGTGGAGAGTAGCTTCTCCTTGACCCCAGCGTGACCTCAGCATGCCCATCTGCCTGGCCTGTCGTGTGGGCTGGGCACTGTGCAGAGTGCTTTGCAAATGTCAGTTCACTTGTCCTGTATGTTAATAGTACAGTGGTCCTGGCTTTACAGATGGGGAAACTAAGGTACAGAGAGGGAAGTAACTTACCCACACACACTGCACAGATAGCATTTGCTGGAGCCTGCATCCCAGTTAACAGGCTCAGAAGTCCGGGTTCATAGTCTGCCCCGGCTCCTCAGCCTTGGCTCCGCCTGAGTCTCTAGGGCAGGGCCACCCTGGGCACTGGGTGGTGTCGAGCAGTGTCCCTGGCCTCCACCCATTCAATACCGAGAGCACCCCTTTCCCCAGGTTGTGACAGCTAAGAGTGTCTCCAAACAGTGCCAGCCGTCCTGGGCACACAGTCGTCCCCGGTGAGCACCCCTGCCCTGCACCAGCTGCCTCATCTTCAAAATGCCACCTTCCTCAGACGCGGAGAGAAAGGAACCCTTGGACACTATTGGTGGGAATGCAAACTGGTGCAGCCACTGTGGAAAACAGTGTGGAGGTTCCTCAGAAAGTTAAAAATAGAACCACCCTCCCATCCAGTAATTGCACTGCTAGCTATTTTCCCTCCAAAATACAGGAACACTAATTCACAGGGACACATACACCCCGGTGTTTATTGCAGCGTATTTGCAGTAGCCAAGATCCGGGAGCAGTTGTAGTGTCCACCGACTGATGACTGGGTAAAGAAGATGTGCGCACGTGCGAACACACACACACGCACACACACGCACACACACCAGAATATTACTCGGCCACAAAAAGGAATGAAATCTTGCCATGTGCAACAACACGGATAGAGCTAGAGAGTAATAATGCTAAACAAAGTAAGTCAGTCAGAGGAAGACATACTGTGTGATTCCACTCACGTGGAATTTCAGAAACAGAACAAATACGAGGGGGAAAAGACAAACCCAAATATAGACTCTGCACTCCGGAGAACACACTGCTGGCCACCAGAGGGGGTGGGGGATGGGGGAAGCGGTGCACTTGGGATGAGCACTGGGTGGCCTATGGAGGTGCTGAGTCCTATCCTACACCTGAAGCTGATCCGACCTGGTGTGTTAACCATACCGAAACTAAAATAAACTTTAAAAAATGCATGACAATAACATAAAAGTCAGGAAGGTTAAAAATAGAATTGAAAGTGTATAAAAGTATTTCCATTTGGAGGAGGTGGTAAAAGTATTTGGGACTATATTTCAAATAGAGAATTCATAGTTTAGTCATTTGTGTTAACTACACAAAGCTTTGTAAGTGATTGCAACCAACTAAAAGTTTATAAAGGAAACGATAGAATAATTAAAAAGGTAAAAAGTTAAGTCAAAAAACAAAAACAGGGACCCTTGGGTGGCTCAGTTGGCTGAGCATCTGACTTTGAGATCAGGGCATAATCTCAAGGTTTGTGAGTTCGAGCCCCGCATCAGATCCTCTGTCTCCCTCTTTTTGCCCCGCCCCTGCTTGCAAGCATGTGTGCTCTCTCTCCCTCTCTCAAAAATAAATAAACATTTAAAAAATAAATTTAAAAAAACCACAAAAACAATGCCACCTTCCTGGCTGGGACTTGGAGCATCATAGCAGCTTTGATCATGAGGAAGTTTAAATATCGGGACACCCTCTGACAGAACGCTGCCACATCGTTAATTGTCCAGTTACTGGCCACCTAGATCCACCCGTTTTTAATATCCTGCCCTAGTTGTTCTTATTTTTGTTTGAAATTGTGTATTTTGTTGTCATTGGACCAATTGAAAGTAGGTTGCAGACATAAACAGTCTCTAAACATTCCAGCGTGCATGCCCTCAACAAGAACATTCTCGCTTAATCGTGCCTAAAGATGTGAACAATAATCCTGTAATGTCTGTCCGTATTCTGACTTGCTCATTTTCCCAGAAGTGTGTTTGCAGGCGCCTTTTTTTAGCCTGAAGTGCGTCGTCGCGGTATCGTGTCTGTTTAGCCTCTCGATCTAGAAGTCTTCCCGCTTTTTTTTCTTGAGACTTTTTTTTTTAACTTCTTGTTATAAAAACTGGAAAGTATTTACAGAAGTAGAGGTAATTAATAAATGGCTGTGCCCAGCACCAGTATTCCCAACTCATGGGTCCTAACGACTTTCTGAAGAGAGCAGGCTGTTTAGAGAATGTCCCGCAGCCTGGATCTACTTGTTGGGTGTGCTCAGGGTCACTGATACTGAGTGCTGAGCTCCAGTGGCTGGCAGCTGGTGGCTGTTGTCAGTTCTTGCTCGGTGGGCTTGTCCTTACTCAGTGGGCTCACTGTCTTCCAGAGATCAGATTCCTAGCACAGCTCTCGCTGGCCAGAATTTCAGGCAGCTGGCGAGTGACGGCATCGCGACACTCCCAGGCTCTCAGGCACCAGCCTTGGGCCGTCTTGCCAGTCCCTCGCACTTGTCTTGAATCCACTTGGCTCCATCACCCGGCCCCCTCCTCATGGGCTGACCTCCCCAGCACATCGTCCAGTCCCTGCAGGAAAACCCCCAGGGCCCCTTGGGGTGCCCTGCCTGGCCCCAGCTCACCTTGCTCCCCGGTCTGGTCTTTTCGGGCAGCGGCCCCCCTCCCCGCTGTACCCGTGAGCATACAGTGTCTCCACGCGGACCTCTCCTCCCCAGAAGTGCCCTGTGCTCTCCTGGCTTCAGGCCTTCCCTGAACCCACATCCTCTGCATAGAAGACCGTCTTTGGTGTCCACGTGGAAGTCCCACTTGCTGCCGGGTCGTGGATCCCCCCTCCCTATGCCCTCACACTGTCCTTGTGACTTCCGGGCTTTGTCTACATTTGTCTGAGGTCCCCGGTCACCTGCAGGATCCAGTGTCATCCTGGGCGTCTCTGGCAGGGTTTGTTTGATGCGCACGTGTGCTAGAAGATGCGGGACCAGGGGAGGCGGACGATATCCGAAGACCTTGAAGGGAACAGGCGGGGGCCGGACGGAGCCTGGACAGAGCTGCGTCTGAGGGGAGTGTGCGGTCTGGGTGTGACAAACAAGGTGGGAGACCCTGGTGGGAACCACACATCCTGCAGGTACATACTAGTGTTCAGAGCAGCTGTCCCCCAGATGTCTGAGCTCACAGACGCCCATTCTCTGGGCTTCCTCTTCTGGTGAGCCTCAGCGTGGCCAAATCAGGTCACGTGGGCTGGAGGGCGGTGGGGGGGGGGGAGGTGCCCGGGGGGGGGGGGGGGCGGGCCATGCTGTCCCTTGCACAGAAAGCCTAGGGACTCTGCCTGCCCCCGTCCTTCTGCCTCTGGCCGCCTTTCTGGCCTCTGTGGGGTTTCCTTGAGCATCTGCACTCACTGCGTGTGGCCTTGCTGAGCAGAGGTTTCCTGTCAGCCTGCGTTCTCCTCTTGGGACAGTAGGTCACGGACCTTTTCCTTTGACTTTTGTGTTGTTTTGCAGTCCTTGAAATTGTCTTCAGGGCTGTGTGCATTGGCCAGAAAATGTTAGGAAAGTCAATTCCTTATTTGGGCCGGGCTTCATGATGATAACGTTAGCATCTGTGCCGTGGGTCATGACTTACTACGCACCACCTTTTCTTCCCTAAAAGGAGAATTTGCAGTTGGTAATTTGTGGTTGAGGAACTCTTATTTCATAATTAAAATAAGATCGAGAGAGCAAGGCCGTCGGGGCAGGAGAGCCATGAGGTTTCCGTGGCCACTGGAGTAAGCGGCCCCCAGGCAGTCCCCGCACTCTTTCTGGTTCGGTGCCTCTGCCCCGCTCCGGGTCCCTGCTTCTGGGTCCTGGCACGTGCTCTCAGAACAACTTTTTCCTGCTTCTGGTCTTCCACCTGAGAGTCTGACATCTGTCTTCCTCCCTCCGTCCCTCCCTCCCACCCTCCCTCCCTTCCTTCCTTTCTTCCTTTCCTTTATTTATTTATTTTGAGAGAGAGAGGCAGAGGCAGAGAGAGAAGGGATGGGGGGAGAGAGAATCCCAAGCAGGCTCCACGCTGTCAGCACAGAGCCCCACGCAGGCCCGAACCCACGAACTGCAAGATCATGACCTGAGCTTAAACTAAGAGTCGGATGCTTAACCGACTGAGCTACCCAGGTGCCCCCTGACATCTTTCTGATTGTGTGATGAAGTATTATTGATCTTTCCTTTAGAAATTAAGAATGACTTCCTGAGGCTGCTGGTCAGTGGGCAAACAGCAGAAAAAGAGTAAATCATAGGTCACAGGGCCCCAGTGGAGTGTCAGAGGCAGGGACTGAGGGGTGTCAGAGGCGGGCGTCATAGGTCCCAGGGCCCCAGTGGAGTGTCAGGCAGGGACTGAGGGGTGTCAGAGGCGGGCGTCATAGGTCCCAGGGCCCCAGTGGAGTGTCAGGCAGGGACTGAGGGGTGTCAGAGGCGGGGATGTCTCTAGTGACCTGTCGAGGTGCAGACTGTGTGTAGCCTTTCCTTGTCTCCTGTGATTCCCGGATCTTGGCCTTACTCGCGGGAGATGGGATGGTCTTTGCCTTCCTGAGTCAGACATGCAGGCCGGGCCCCACGCACAGGGCCCGGCAATGCTGACTTGCTTCGATGGCATATTTGGGTACCGGAAGGCACAGGTGCCCCTCAGATCCAGGCCTGGGAATGCCGGGGCAGCAGGAGGCTGGAGGGCGAGTTCTTGCCGCGTCTGACCCCTTGCCGCTCGCTCACCCTGCAGGCCCAGCTCTGCCGCGTCCACTCTGCCCTGCTGCGGAGTGGGCGGGAGCCCTGCCCGTCCCCTGCCACCTTCTTCAGGAGAAGCCTCAGGGTCCTGCCTGCAAGGTGGTGAGTTCTCCGCAGCCACAGGTGCCCTCGAGGGTGCGTGCTTCTTGCCAGGCAGGGAGGGAAGACCTGTCTCGTGTGGCCCAAGGCTGGGCTTCTCTGCTTCCGCCCCAAGACGGATCGTTTGCTCTTTGGTGAGGTGGCTCGGAACCCCCACCGCCAGGGCCCAGAGTTCGTGGGGCAGGACTCCCGGCCAGCGGCGGCCAGTAGACCGCAGCTAGAGCCGTGTGTTCTGAGAAGACAGAATGACCGGTCCAGGCCGGTGCAGGAGGGCGGGAGTGCCGTGGATGGGGCCACAGCCAGGGGTGGAAGCAGCAAGAAATGTGGGTGAGGGGGTTCCAGGCCTGGGGCCCGTGAGTGGGGTGGGGCAGCATTGAGGGGCGGTGTCAGGAGGCCGAATCCGGGCCTGGTGGAGCTGCTGCTTGGTGACCCTGGGGCAGACGTGTGACTGGATGCTGGGCTCCTGGCGGCCTCGCACCGTAGTAGCCGTCACCTGTGCGTGTTGCCCCACGCTGCTGTCTGACGCTCTGCCGTCTGGTTGGGCCGTCGTGGAGGTGACGGGCTATATATAGCTCCATACGGCGCGGGAGGCCCCGGTCCTGCGAGGGTCACAGCTCTGCCTGCGAGCTGCCTCCCATGTAGCCAAGGGGCCCCCTCCTGTGCTCAGCGGCCCCTCGGAGCCCGGCGTCCAAGGTGACCGGGAACACTCGAGTGTCCACGTGGGCACCTGGAACCCGTGTTAGCTGCAGAGCCGGGCCCCGGTGGGCAGGGGCAGGAGCGAAGTAACCTGAGCCACGTACCTGTCTCCCTCCAGGTCCCTGAGACCCCGGCCCCTGTGGAGGAAGGCGCTGTCTGCCACGGTGGTGGGGGTACCCCTGCTTCTTGGGATCCGCTATTTCACCGCAGAGCCTCAGGAGAAGAGAAGGATGAGGCTTCTAGTGGACGGTGTCGGGCGCTTCAGCAGGTAAAAGGGGCTGGGGGCGGCGCGGTTCCTCCCCGGCGCAGCCCCGTCCCGACACGACACGTGTGGGCTTGAGCTGGGGCCAGGAAGGGTTGGGGTTCCGCTCGGCGCTTGCAGGCTGCCTTCCAGGCGCCCTCGTGCCGCCGGCTGAAGCAGCTGAGCGCCGCAGGGTCCGCGTGGGCGAAGTGCCGGTGAGCCGCCCACACGGGCCGCACCTCTGCAGACCCTTCAGATCAGCTTTGACCAGTTGGGGGGAGGAGAGCTGGTGCCTCCCCTGCCTCAGGCTTCTGCCAGCTGGTGGGCAGACCGGCTGCTGCCACCACCGCCTCCTCCCCTCCTCCTCTCCCTCCTCGCCCCCCCTCCTCCTCCCCCTTCCCCCTCTCGTCCTTTCCCTCCTCCTGCCCCTCCTCCCCCTCCTCGCCCCCACTCCTCCCCCTCCCCCCTCGCCCCTCTCGTCCTCTCCCTCCTCCTCCCCCTCTTCCCCCTCTCGTCCTCTCCCTCCTCCTCCCCCTTCTCGCCCCCACGGAAAGCTGGCATCCAGAGAGGATTGGGGCTCCGAGAGGAGGGCTGTTATGCCTCCTCTACTCCCATTGGACTGGACTAGAGATGGACTGTGTCTGGTCATTAATATCAAGGGTGCCTTAAACTAAAGGCCCTTTTCATGCTCCCTTATGTCTCAGTGCAAGATTCTTGGAGGGAGGCAGTAAGGGTGATCTTCCTGTTGGAGCACCTTAGACATTTCTGCTGTTGGTCAGATCCAGGAGTTCCTACAGCCAGAAGTCCTGAGAAGCAGCTCTTGGCGTTGAGTGAAAGCTCCTCCTTCTAGCGAAACCCACCGTCGGGCTGGGCCGGGGGGTGCACGCGATTGCTCAGCGGAGCGGCTCACAGGAGACCTTGGTCAAGGAGGCTGCAGGGTCGGGGTGTGGGGGTGGTCCTGCTCTGCCAGCTCTGAGCACCTGCAGCCTCTCCAACCTGGGTCATTTCTCAAGGGAAGGCTTAGGACTGCTGAGGCCTTCAGCACTTAGCCAGAAACTTCTCTGAGGTTTATGCTAATGGAGGCCATAGATGGCTGGATAGCTGAATGCTTGACCACTTCCTGCTGTGAGGACACAAACCCATCACTTCTTAGCTCACTGATGGCTGTCTCCCTAGGTGGTCAGGTTTGCTGGAGGGCAGCTTCTGGGCCGTGACTTCTCTGTCCTGCAGGGTTGCACAGTCTCCACAGCCCTCAGGTTGACGAGGGCAGGCCCGGAGTCTTGTCTCCTGTGAGCCTCCGCCACGTGGGACTGTGCAGGACTGTTGGGGACTGTCCCCATGCAGCCTGGTTCTGAAATGCACACTCAGCAGGTCTGGGCTTGTCTCACCTTCTGCCTCTCATGTGCTGTTATTTCCCAGCGTCAGGTGCCCCGTCAGCAGGCTTGGCATGCCTGCCTTCTCTGCTTCCTTCCTGAGAAAATGTAATTTTACAGGGGCGCGTGGGTGGCGCAGTCGGTTAAGCGTCCGACTTCGGCTCAGGTCATGATTTCACGATTCGTGAATTCGAGCCCCATGTTGGGCTCTGTGCTGACCGCTCAGAGCCTGGAGCCTTCTTCAGATTCTGTGTCTCCTTCTCTCTGCTCCTCCCCTGCTCGCGCTCTTTCTCTCTTTCTCAAAAAAAAAAAAAAAAAAAAAAAAAAAAAAAGTTAAACTTTTAAAAAGAAAATGTAATTTTACAGCTTGCTTTCTGGGGCCGAGCTGGGATTAGAGGGAGGGGAGCTGTCCTTGTCAGCTGTAAGCCCCAGCAGTTGCTAGGGGAGGCAGGCTGGGCACAGGGTGACCACAGGGCCTCTGGAGTAAGGGGCACTGTGTACTCAGGAGCCACGGACAGAGCACAGGCCAGGGGCAGGTCGGGACCGGCTCAGCACCAGGAGAGTCGGGGGCTTGTTCTCGCGCAGAGAGCAGAGATCAGAACATATCGTGCATGTGTGAGGACTCAAAGACGGGGATGGTGGAAAGTCCGCACCAAGGCCTTGGTTTCTTATCCCACCCCTTGCTTAATTTTAACTTTTCAGAAACTTTTGGGCTTTCCTTTTTTGGATACAATTTCAAATGTCCAGAAGAGTTGTGAGAATAATACAAAAGAACTTTTTTTTTTCCTTGAAACATCTGCAAATAAGTTGTCAGTGTGCTCCATTATCCCTGAAACCTTGAGTGTATTTCCTAAACAAGGACATTCTCCATAAGCACAGTCAGGAAGCTGATACGTTATAAGCCTCTAACCACCTTAGCTCGTTCACATGTATGGCAATAACCTTTTTAGCACAAGGATCCCATGCTAGGCCCATCTCTAATCTCCTGCAGTCTGGAACATTCCCCCTTGTCTCTTTGGCTCTTTTTTTTAATTTTTTTTTAATTTTTTTTTTTATTAAAAAAAATTTTTTTTTTCAACGTTTTTTTTTTATTTATTTTTGGGACAGAGAGAGACAGAGCATGAACGGGGGAGGGGCAGAGAGAGAGGGAGACACAGAATCGGAAACAGGCTCCAGGCTCCGAGCCATCAGCCCAGAGCCCGACGCGGGGCTCGAACTCACGGACCGCGAGATCGTGACCTGGCTGAAGTCGGACGCTTAACCGACTGCGCCACCCAGGCGCCCCGGCTCTTTTTTTTTAAAGTTGATTTATTTATTTTGAGACAGAGAGGCAGAGGGAGAGAGAGAATCCCAAGCAGGCTCCACACTGTTAGAGCCCCCCGATGTGGGGCTCAAACCCACACACCGCAAGATAATGACCTGAGCCAAAATGAAGAGTTGTATGCTTAACCGATTGAGCCAACCAGGCGCTCCTCTCCTTGGCTGTTATGGCTAAACTTGAGGTCAAGCATGGTCCCCCAGACCCCCATGTGTGCCTAGGGCTGTCCTCAGGGATCCCCATAGACAGTTTCGATAGTTCCTTAGGACAAATCGCAGAACTCAGGAAAGTTCTGGCCTCTGGATTATGTTGTTATCAAAGCAAAAAAGATACAAATTAGGATGAGCCCAAGGAAGAGATGGACAGAGTAAGGTCCAGGAGAGTCCCAAACTCAGAGCTCCCATGTCCTCAGTGACACGTTACACCCCCAGTCCTGCCCTGTTGTGTGACCGTGCATTTGGGTATTCCCTGAGCTTCGGCAAGCAGTTTCTAGTGGAGTTTCATTACATAGGAACAATTGAATCATTGGCCTCCTGATTGAACTCAGGGTCCAGTCTCCCTCCCCTCCCCAGCTGGGCTGATATCTTGGCTCAGAGCCCCCAAAATTCTAGTCACATGGTTGATCTTTCTAGAGATCTGAGCTCTTCGTTAGCATGAACCTTCCTGGCCCATCATGGATCAGACTCTCCTGTCACTCAGGAAATCCCACGGTTTTAGAGGCCCCCTGCCAGGAGCTTGGGGCAAAGGCCAGGCAGGCCCTTCCGAATAAAGCTAATTCTTCATTACACAGCGACCTTGACATATCTGGAGGCTTATAGGCCGGTAATGTACAACAGGGGTCAGCAAACTGTGGCCAAAAGTGGCTGCTGCGTGTTTTATAATCAAGCTCTCTTGGAACCGTAGTCACGTCTGTTGTGTACATGTTGCCTGCGGCTGCTTTCACTACAACAGCAGAGTGGAGACCGTGTGGCTCATAAAGCCCAAAATACTAACTCTGTAAAGAAAAGTTTTGCTGACCCCTTTTGTAGAAGGCCTCTCTGGTTGGGTTTGTCTGATGCGTGCTCACAGCTGGATTCAGTTGGTGCGTTTGGGCAGGAACAGCACGGAAATGACACCGTTCTGCACCTGTCAGGTGGCACGTGGTTTCAGTGCGTCCCAGGGAGCTTTGCTGTTTGGTTCCTGGTCTTTGCGTCATGTCGATGTCTGTTCCTGCCGCCCCTTGCCCACCGGCTCAGGGCTCCCGGGGCATCTCAGGTGAATTCATTCTTATGTGTTCGCCAGATGGTGTTTTTTTCTAATTCAGTCTTTCCACGTTTGTTAGTTGTCATTGTACTGTAAGAAAAAAATTTCTCTTTTCCCCATTTATTCGTGTCAGTCTGGACTCATGGATTTTTTATTCTGTGGGTCGCTCTCTGTTGACATCACTGTGGATTTTTTTGTTGCCTACTGTTCCGGGATTGGCTGGCGGGAGCCCCTTCAACCTGGCCTTTGCGATCCTTTTTTTTCTCCCCCCCCCCCAAGTTTTTATCTAAATTCCAATGAGCTAACATAGTGTACTATTTGTTTCGGGTGTAGGTCCTTCCTTCTATCTCCAACATTTTATAGTAAACACTTAAAACAGTGGAATTGGAAACACTATGCAGTGAACGTAGATTTTGCCATTAACATCTCAGCTTTTTATTTTCTTTTCTCCCATCAATTCCCACCTGAATCCTTTTGGCATGTTTCCATTTCTGGAGCATTTGGTTCCTCCTTTTGCACTGAGATACTCCAGGCTCATCTTGTTCTTTCCTAGGCCTGGAGTCAGCTTCTCTCCAAGGGAGTGGGAGAAGGGTCTTAAGGATGACATAGACGTTGGGTGTGTGTGCTCCCGGGCCCTCCCAGACCAGCGCTGGGGGCTGTTAGGGCACGTGAATGTGTGCACGCGCGCGTACTTAGGTGTGTTTGTTTCCTACCAAACCTTGCTTTCACACAGATACTTCTCCACAGGGACCTTTCTCATTCTCTCCCTTTCTAGATCTGTGACCCCCTTCTCCAACTGGGAGAATCCTGGTTTCCCTCGTCTTTAATTTAGTGGCTTATTCGATCAGTCACCTCGCGTGAAGCAGTTATCCAGCCCCCCCACCCCACCCCCGCCACCACCTTTGCAGACCTTGCATTGGCTTTTGGACTGAATTATTCAGGGAGGGAAGCCCTCTCCCCTGCCTTGTGTCTGTGGAGCTCAGAGAAATCCTGTGTTCTTGCTCACCCTGCCAACCATGCATTCCCTTCTTCACAGGCAATCCTGTTTGTTTCCTGTGTCGGGCTGGGGGTGAGTGGGGCAGAGCTGGTCTACGGGGGACAGTCTGGAAGGCACGGGGCGTGGGCTGAACTCAGACGCTGCTCTACGTGACTGCTGGGAGCAGCGTGTACTGCAGCAAGGAAGCAAACCTATCCGGGATCTAGCAGCCTATTCCTTCCCGCCTTTTAATTCCGACCCTTCTGTGGCGGAGGTGACCGAGAGGCAGGGAGGTAGAGGTTTGGCTTGACCAGTGGCCTCAGGTCCTCTCCACACCCCACTCAAAGGTCTGAGGGTCTGCGGTCTGTGACGCCAGAGGCCTGGACTCAGCCCTGGTTTTTTTCCCTCTCCAGACCCAGGGTCCCTGTCCATAGCCTGGAGGGCGGGGAGTGAGTACCCTCGCTGTCATAAGGAGGGGCCTGGGCCCCCAGGACAGCTCCGTGGAGCTGTCCGGGGACATGTGGAGAGTGCCTGGGGGGGGGGGGGGGGGGGCACTGGCAGAGCCCAGTCCGGGAAAGGAGGCTGAGTACAGAGGCAGGGCCAGCGGTACGGAGGGGCCTGGAGCCAGGTCACATCTGCACATAGGAGCTGGTGACAGCAGCCAGCTTGCCGGCCATCACTGCTGCACCAGTTCTTAGGTGCTGTGAAAGAATGAGAAAGAAGCCATGCCTGACTGGTAGGGCGCTAGCCGTGCCCAGACATCCTGGGTGCTCGCTGATGCGCGTTCAGGGACAGGGGTTGCACGGACGCGGGCTGCCCATTGTGCAGACCAGGAACGGAGACCGCCCTGCCGGCAATGCTGTCTGGGAGCAAGGAGGCTAGACCAGAGCCCGTCCTCTGCATCCTGGTCCGCCCTGTGATCCCCACAGCCCCTGCCACGTGCTCACTTTGGTCTGGTGGGCTAGTGGGGGGTCTGAGGCCCAGTGCCTGCCAAGGGCTGAGGACAGCCTGTGCCCACAGGTCTCTGAGGGTCGGCCTCCAGATCTCCCTGGACTACTGGTGGTGTGCAAACGTCGTCCTGCGAGGGGTGGAAGAGGTTTGTCCCTGTGTCCTGGCCACGGTGGGGGGAGGGCCAGGGGAAGGGGACAGGCCAGATGGAGGTAGGTGTTGGGGTGTTGGGGGCACTAAGGAGGCGCCTGCCTGCCCCCATCCCTTCCCTCCATGCCTGTGGTCAGAACAGCCCGGGGTACTTGGAGGTGATGTCTGCATGTCACCAGCGGGCGGCTGACGCGCTGGTGGCCGGGGCCATCAGCAACGGGGGCCTCTACGTGAAGCTGGGCCAGGGGCTGTGCTCCTTCAACCACCTGCTGCCCCCGGAGTATATCAGGACCCTGCGTGTGCTGGAGGACAGGGCCCTCACCCGCGGCTTCCGGGAGGTGAGCCCTACTCTTGGGCTGGGAGCTGGGGGCCTTGCAGCGGCCCCCACGCTGCTCCAAGAAGCCTCTCCTGCCAGGTGGATGAGCTATTCCTTGAAGACTTCCAGGCCCTACCCCACAAGCTCTTCCAGGAGTTTGACTACCAGCCGATCGCTGCCGCGAGCCTGGCCCAGGTGCACCGAGCCAAGCTGCACGACGGCACGGCCGTGGCTGTGAAGGTATGGGGTGGGGGGGGGCCGCTCCACAGCGGGCTCTGGGGCTGTGGCGGCGGCCCCGGGTCCTCCCTGCAGCCTTGCCTGACGCAGGTGCAGTACATCGATCTGCGGGACCGCTTTGACGGCGACATCCACACCCTGGAGCTCCTGCTCCAGCTCATCGAGTTCATGCACCCCGGCTTCGGCTTCAGCTGGGTCCTCCAGGTAACCGCTGCCCAGAGGCAGGCTGGAGCGGTGTCTGCACGTGTGTGCTGGGGGTGGGCTGGTCCCTGACCTGGACCCCCAGCTGCCCGTGTGGCCCCCAGGACCTGAAGGGCACCCTGGCCCAGGAGCTGGACTTCGAGAACGAGGGCCGAAACGCCGAGCGCTGTGCACAGGAGCTGCAGCACTTCCGCTATATCGTGGTCCCCCGCGTGTACTGGGACACGTCCAGCAAGGTGGGCTGGGCCCCCTCCTGGGTGGGAACGTACGGGCCTGCTGAGCTCAGCCACTTGCTCTCTCCCAGCGTGTGCTGACAGCGGAATTCTGTGAAGGCTGCAAGGTCAACGACGTGGAGGCCATCAAGACCATGGGGCTGGCAGTGAAGGACGTGAGTGCCGTGCGCGTTGGCGCGTGGGTGTGGGAGGGGTGCGTGGGCGCCCTGAGCACAGGGCCATGGTGGCGTAGTCCTGTTCTCTCTCCAGATAGCAGAGAAGCTCATTCAGACTTTTGCTGAGCAGATATTTTACACAGGCTTCATCCACTCTGACCCCCACCCTGGCAATGGTAGGAAGAGCCCCCACCCCGGGGTGAGGGTGGGGGGCCAGGGGTAGGGGGGCGAGAGCCAATGTGCTGTGTCCCTAGTTCTGGTGCGGAAAGGCCCAGATGGGAAGGCACAGCTGGTGCTGCTGGACCATGGGCTCTACCAGTTTCTGGATGAGAAGTAAGCAGGGAGCAAGGGGGGGGGAGAGGAGGGGCACTGGCCGGGGCGCTCTGGCCTTACTGCTGAGCTCCCCTAGGGACCGGGCAGCCCTGTGCCAGCTGTGGCGGGCCATCATCCTGAGGGACGACGCGGCAATGAAGACACACGCAGCCGCACTTGGGGTGCAAGGTGAGGCTGGGGCGTGCAGGCGTGTGGGCTCGCGGGGCACGCGGGCCTGGCTCACTGTCCCGCCCCCCCCCAGACTATATCCTCTTCTCCGAGGTGCTCATGCAGCGGCCCGTGCGCCTGGGGCAGCTGTGGCGCTCGCACCTGCTGAGCCGCGAGGAGGCAGCCTACATGCAGGCCATGGCGCGAGAGCACTTCGCGGACATCGTGCGGGTGCTCAAGGCCCTGCCGCGGTCCATGCTGCTCGTGCTGCGCAACATCAACACCGTGCGCGCCATCACCACCACCCTGGGCGCCCCTGTTGACCGCTACTTCCTCATGGCCAAGAGGTGGGCGCTGGCTGGTGATGCCCGGGGGGGGGGTGGGGGGTGGAATGACTGTGCCGGACTGACCGTGTCTCTGGGCAGCGCGGTCAGGGGCTGGAGCCGCCTGGCGGGTGTGGCGTACCAGAGCGTCTACGGTGCCAGCCTCCTGCGCCACGTCAAGGTCATCTGGGAGACATTCAAATTTGAAGTGGCCCTAAGGTGAGGGGGTGGGAGGGGGCAGGCTGGGGCAGGCCGCCAATACCTGCTCCCCACCAACCTGTGACCCCTCTGCCCTCCCACCCCAGGGTGGAGACCCTGTCGATGCGGCTCACTGCCCTCCTGGTTCGGCTGTTGTTCCAGCTGGGCCTCCTGCCGGAGACCCAGGAGCTCTCCCAGTACCTGGAGACCTAGGGAGCCCCAGGGACAGCAGACCTCAGAGCTCACCCAGCGTCCAAGCAACAGATCAGGGCTGAAGGTGCACGTGCCCCAAGACCGGGGGCGCCGAGGCAGCGGCGGCCTGGAGCGGGTGTGGGGGACAACACGGGGCTGTGGCCGCAGCCCAGCCGGGAGACCCTGTAATGACCACAGACTCTCTTCAAATCACTCTTTTTCCTCGTGTTTTGTACAAAAAGGGGTGGGGGTGGGGCACGGGGGTGGGTCTAGAAGTGGGCGGTGACGCGGTCCGTCTCCAGCAGGTCCTCCAGGATCTGCAGAGAGAGAGGGGCTGGTGAGGGGGTAGGGGGCAGTGGGGAGGGCGGGGCGGGCCAGACGGGGCGGGCTTACGATGTCGGGGGTGGTGCCGATCTTCTTGGCCAGCTCGCCGCGCTCCATGGTGCTCAGGTACAGGTAGCGGTTGAGCAGCTCCCCGTCCAGGACGTTGCGCACCGCGTTCTGCAGGATGCGCCGGTCCACATGCAGCATCCTGGGGAGGCAGGCAGGCAGGCAGCAGGGCAGCAGGGCAGCAGGGCAGCAGGGCAGCAGGACGTGGGGTGGGGGGGAAGGGGGGGGGGGGGAGGGAGCGGGGCAAACTCACCGGAAGGCCCTGGGGTTGAGGCCGGCGTGGTGGGGCAGCATGGTGGTCAGCGCGTTCTGAAGCATTAGCAGCCGCCGGTAGGTCTTCTCCTGCATGGGCAGGAGCAGCCCAATGCCGCCGTCCAGCGTGGCTGCGGGAGGCACGGCGTGAGCCGGGCTGACCGTCCCCTGCCCCGCACCACACACCTGCCCCCATCTGACCCGGGACTCACCGAACCACGTGATGTGCTTGTTCTCCCACACGACTGACTTCTTGCTCGGTCCCTCGGCAGCCCCCCGGCATGGGGTCCTCCAGAACGTGTTCACGTGGGCGCCCACGTGGAAGTCCGCCCGGCGGAGCAGGCGCATGCCCCCAAAGCTCTCTTTGGCTAAGCCAGAGGGAGCTCAGGTCACTGCCCGCCCAACCCCCGGCCCCGCAAAAGGGGAAGAGGGAACACTCACCTTCTGGCAGGTACATGTACACCATGAGGTTGCGGTCACGGTCAGACACTGGGGAGCAGAGCGCCCAGGGTCAGCCCGGCCACACCCAAAGCCTGAAAGACCCCAAAGCCCCCCGGGCCCTGTGCTCACCCAGGAAGCCCAGTTGGGCGTTGTCCACCATGAAGTCCACACTGTACACCTCCAGGGGCTTGGCGTCCTGAGGACGGGGAGGAGGGGTGTCAAGGTCGGCCTGAGGCCAGCACCCACCCAGCACTGTGCGCAGGCCCCACGGGTACCCGGGACACAAGGCTCAGTGTCTTGCTCTCCTCCTGGTAGCGCAGCAGCGAGATGCTCTTCATGACGTCGGCGGCCAGGATGAAGTTCTTGACGCTGATCATCTGGTGGATGTAGAGCTGGGTGTCGATGAAGGCCATGCCGGTCAGCTCGCTGGCCCGCAGGCTCCACAGGAAGATCTAGGGGGACAGAAGGAGTAGGCAGCGAGTGGCGGGCAGCAGGCAGGACTCGGGAGGGCAGTGGCAGAGGGCACACCTTCTGGCCGATGGCAGACACTAGGTGGCCGTTGCAGTGGCAGAGGGCAGTTACTGGCCCTTTCTGCTCCTTCTCATACAGGACTTTGAACTTGTTCTTGGTCAGGGGCTGGCCAGGCTCAGGCACCACCTCGATCACATCCATGATCAGGATCTGCCGGGGAAGGAGGGTGGGTGAGGCACAGGGTCGGCGCTGGGGCTGCCGGGCGCGGCCCGCCCCCTCCTGCTAGCCCCTTACCCGCCCTCGGCACGTGACTTCCTCCCCCTGCATGAGGCAGGTCCCAGCAGCCACGTAGCCCTTGAGGCCGGACACGGTCTCCTCACTGCGCAGCGACACCGTCTTCATGCAGGTCACGTGCTCCCACTCCTCCAGCTCGATCCTGCACACGACAGGGTCAGGATGCAGCCTACGGGCTGGCCCCAGGTCCCCAGCCAGACCCGGCCCCACCTGGCATTAGGGATGGCCTCCCAGCTGACTGGGGAGATGAGCTGGATGGAGAAGGCCTCCTGCTGCGGGTGGATGTACCGGTCGTCTGCAAGGACAAAAGGCGACGGTCAGGGTTGGCAGCCCGAACAGCAAGCCCCCCTCTGGGCGTCTCGCACCTCTCTCGATAGTCTCAAACTCCTTCTCTTCGCCGGTCATGCGTGGGATGCGGGTGCACGGCATGTTGGTGCTGGTGGCAACAGCATACACCTGGGAGAGTGGAGGGTGTCACGGGCAGGCCGGAGGCAAGACCCAGAGGGTCTCTGGCCTCGAGGGGACGGGGTCAGACCTTGGACTCCACGTGGTAAGCCACATAGTGGGCTGTGCAGCGCAGTGGGATCTTCCTGACAGGCCACGGGGCGTCGTATGACAAGTAGGCAGGCAGGACACTGATCCTCAGCTCACCCTGGGAGGCGGGGTACAAGGGTCAGGGAGGCCAGGCACCCGCCAAAGGCAGGCCAGGCAATCCCGGGCTTCTGAGGGCTCCGTGCGGACAGCCCTCCGCTCTACCGGCACAGGTGTGCAAGGGGCTGAGACCAGCTGTCCTGTGCTTCACCAGCTTGCTGTCCCCTCTCCCAGGCTCACCCAGGACTGGGATGCTGGCCACAGACTTGTCTGGGCCAGGGCAAGGGAGGACCAGGCTCACAGGAAGCTAGAGGCTGCAAGCAAAAGCTTACCGGTACACTGACCACACCAGAGTCCGCACAGACGGGCAAGGGAGCCCCTGCCAGGGCCACCCTTCACCCATGGTCCCAAGCGTGTCAGCATCTACAAAGCCCTGGCCGTGCTATCATCGCTGTTTTCTCGGTCACCTGGGGTCACCTCTATCAATGTACTGGCATCATGGAGGAGGAAATGGGAGGCTCGGAGAGAGTGGGCGTCTTGCCCAGAGTCACACAGCTCCTGAAGGGCAGGGCTGGGGTCTGAGCCACAAAGCAGTGACTAGACCTTGGCCCCGCAAACGGGTGCCCTTGTGGGCTACGGTCTCCACTGCCGCCTGCCCTGTCCTCCAAGCTTTCCCAGCGTTAAGCCCCAGGTTGCACCTCTTTGACCCTGGCCCTGTCCACTGTCTAGACAGCTCCCTGACCCTCCAGATGAAACCCAGGATCCTGCCCTGTGCCGAGCCGTTGAGGGCCTCGTTTCGGGGGCCCCCGCACCTCTTCCTGACCCAGGCATCACCGGTGAGCGTCAGGTGGAAGTGAGGAGGGCCACGTGAAGCAGCCTCGGTCCTGGGGTCTCCCTACCTGTCTGTTGAAGTACAGGAATCCACGGGGGCAGTTGACGTTGTGGAATGGGGCAAAGGAGTCAATGGGACCATCGATGCCCATGGGGTGCAGCCGCAGGGCCCCCCCGGCCAGTCACCAGGAGCCAGTGAGGTGAGGGGCCACAGATGAACACCTGAAGGCAGGTACTATGAGAGGAAGCCCCATCGGCGCCCCCCCGAGGGCCCCCCACAAAGCCACCTGCCTACCCCGGAGTAGCCATAAATGTCCTCGAAGTATCGGAACCGTGCCACACGGCCACGGGCCCCAGCCCCCTCCTCAGCGCTGCCGCCTTCCGCTTTCTTCTTGGACGGCTTTGGCTTCTTCTCGCGGAAGTTGATGTTGTGAGGGACCTGGGGGTGGAGGTGTGTGCACCATGAGGGCCGGGTCTTGCCCCCGACACGTTCCACATCCACCCCGCACCCAGCACAACCTGGTCACTGCACCTTCTTGAAACGGACTTTGAGGTTTCCCTGGCCGAGCTGGGAGTCATGGGGGAAGGCCTCGTAGATGAGTAGCTCCTGGTCCACGTGCACCTGTGCGGCAGTGAGGGGTCACCAGGGGAGAGGAAAGGCGCACTGTGGGGTCACCACAGGAAAGGGGGGGCGCCTTGCAGGGTCACAGGGGGAGGGGCAGGGGGGCAGTGCAGAGCCACCATGAGGGGACAGAGGGCCCATACTCACCAGGAGGTAGGGCCTGCTCTGGCGGCTCCCCAGCGCCACCAACAGCACCTCCTTGACAAGGGGCAGCTCCCCCTGGCGCGTGGCCTCCTCCTTCCGGGCCTCACCCTGTGTGGTGGGCTGACCAAAGGAGCTGTCCACCAGGACCCGCTGCCCCACGGGAAAGTTCTTCACCAGGAACACCAGCCGCCAGTCAGGGAGCTGGTAGATCTGTGTGGGGAGTGGGATTAGCAGCCGCAGGGAGCAGGGGACAGGGAGCTGCGTGGGGTGCAGGGCATCACACACCTCCAAGGTTCCGTTTTCCCGCACCAGTAGGCACCAGTGAGTGGGCTCGGCCCGGAACGGGGTAGGGTCCCGGTCAGCAGGGGGCTGGCTGCTCCTTCGGGCCTCCTCCTTGCTGGGGCTGAAGAGGGAGCCCGAGTCCCCGTACAGCATCTCCTCCTCGTCGTCCACCGTGGGGCTGGAGGCCGGGGCCGGAGGACAGGTCACGCGTGGCCTGCCGCAGGGGACCTGGCCCCAGCCCGTGCCCCGGCCACCCAGAATACCTGGTTTCGGAGCCCTGGCCCTCCGCCTCCGAGCTACTGCGGCCCCCCAGGTCATCACGGGTCCCGCCCAGGCGGCTCTCAGTGGTGAACATGCCACTGACGTCACGGTACACGCAGAGCGTGATCACCTTGGACTGCTGCAGGGAGAGGGGCCGGGCTCAGCTCCGGGGGAAGGGGAGTCAGCAGGCTGTGGGTGTGGCGAGGGGAGGGTGGCTCACATGGTGCAGCGGGGGCTTGTGCAGCGCCAAGCGGTGGTGACGACCCCCATATGAGTCGCTCTTGAGCAGGAACATGGTGACGTGGCCCTCGGCACTCATGATGACCACGTAAGGGTCAGCCACGGCACACTGCACAATGGGGGAGCCCAAGTCCACGGGGATGAAGTGCAGCTGGTTCACTGTGGGCACAGGACGGTCAGCACCGGGTGGTCAGCACCGCCCACCCTTGCCCACCTGCCCACCCGCCCGAGCCCACCTCCTTCCAACAGGCGGATGCCGAGCGGCGACACCTGCACGATGTAGCGATTGTCCCCAATGTTGCCAGCAAAGACCGTGGGGCCCTGCGTAGCAAAGCCACTAGTGTCCAGCTCCATGATCTCCTGCCCTGTCTGCAGGATCTGCAGGTGATGGGAGAGTGAGGCGCACGCTCACCGTGGGACCCCGCCCCAGGCTGCGGGACCCCCACCCCTTACCATGGTGGAGTCTTCCCGGCTCAGGATAAGGAACCCGTGTCTTCGTCCGTCGTCTTCCGCCTCAAGAGTGCTGGGCTCCTGCTCTGCGCCCTCCCCCTTAGAGGTCTCCTCCTGCGACAGCAGAAGGAGAGCGGGAATCACACCACCCAACCAGGAGTGCCTGGGAAGAGGGTGGGGGGAGGGCAGACCCCCAGCCAAACCAGAGCAAGTGTGCACCCGGGGCTGCCTAAAATGTCACGGCCAGCCCTGTCCTGGGCCCCACTGCCTCCAAGCCACCCGCACGCTCAGGCTGAGTCCATGTGGAGGCAGCAACGGGTCACCTGCCCCACTCAGGGCCTCCTCACCAGCCCAGGATACACCTACTTGCTCCTTGCGCACAGGGGCGATGACTGTCCACATGTCATAGCAGCCAGGAAGCTCAAACGTTGTCACCACCTGGGGCCGGATGCTCTTCTAGAAGGACGAGGGGGGGGGGGGGGGGTGTCAGTCACCCAGGTCCCGCCAGGAGGCACCACACCGCCTGCCCCCACATACCTGTAGGACCGACAGGGCCCCATTCTTCCCATAGCCGGAGCACACCACGATCTCCAAGTCTGGCTCGGGGCTGTTCTGGAACTGCACAGCAGCTCAGAGTGAGGACAGGGCCCCACTACTGCGTGAGCCCCTTGCCCCCCATCTCTTCACCCAAAAGCACCTCTTCAGAGAGGAAAGCAGGCTCGCCCATGGCAGCGTTGGCACAGGGTCCGATGTTGAGGATGCTGTCACATACCTGCAGACACAGCAGTGCTCAGGCAGGCAGGTCGGCTGGCGTGGGAGGCCCCTCCCTGTGCCCAACCTCACCTCAAAAGAGTAAGTGGCCAGCTGTGTGCCCGACTGGGCCTCGCTGCCGTATACTTCAATCTCATCCACCTCGTCCTGAGGCACCGACTTGCCCCCTGCAGCAGACAAGAGACCCCGTCGGGCCAGGAGGCCCGGTTGCCTGGCCGCCGGGCCTAACCCCACCAGCCCCTGCCTGTCCCGTGCAGGCCTGTCCTCACCTGACCAGCCCACCGTGGAGTCCACTCGCTTCTTCTTCGAGGGAGGCTCTTCCTGCGAGGCAGGAGGGGACAGTGAGCAGCCCTCTGAGGCTGGCCCTGCACAAGAGGCCAGCGTCCTGACAGGCCCCGGGCACCCACCTTGTCAGCAGCCTCTCGGACGGCGCTGGCCGGAGGTTCCTGTAGCTTCTCTGTGTACTTGAGGAGGAGCGAGTTGCCCAGGCGAGAGCCGAGGAACAGGTACCCAGGCTCCATGGTGACCATCTGAAGACCAGTGGGCGGTCAGGGTGAAATCAGGCCCAGACCCAGGGCCACCTCCCACCCACCCAGTCCCAACTCACGCTGGTGGTAAGGACACTGGCGGCCGCCTTGTCGAAGTGAAAGGCGCGGACACTGCGCATGCCGTCCGTGATGAGGGTCAGCACGTAACTGCCAGGACGGGGAGCACTGAGCTGGGGGCAGGGCTCAGAGGGG
The DNA here is from genome assembly GCF_023721935.1 of Panthera uncia. NCBI lineage: Eukaryota > Metazoa > Chordata > Mammalia > Carnivora > Felidae > Panthera > Panthera uncia. Next base: position 451,623 of record NC_064812.1, on the reverse strand, counting down.
GGGCACGGGGCTCACCGAAGGGAGGGTGGGGGCAGGGCGGAGGGCACGGGGCTCACCGAAGGGAGGGAGACTCACATCTCACCGCCCTTGAGGGAGATGACCATCTTGTCGTAGGAAATGAAGGCTGCCTGGGCACAGTCGAGGGTGATCCGCACGCCCTCCTGGGTGCCTGTGCAGGGTGCGGTTAGACAGATTCCGCAGCCCTCCTGCCATCCCTGCCCTGCGGTCCTGCCCAAGCCCACACTCACGGAGGGGAAAGGCGGTGGTGCCGGTGGTGAGGCCGTTGAGAGCCACGCCGTACGGGGGGACGCTCTGGTTCAGGTACAGCAACGAGTTGACAGCAAAGACCACCACCCCACCTGGAAATGGACATGCTGGTGGGCGGGGCTCAGCGCCCTCCCCCCACCCCCCACCCCCAGCCCCATAGGGGCTCACCGATGGGCTTGGGCACGGCGAGGGCCTGCGTGCAGTCGAAAGGGAGGCTGGTGAGAGACCAGATGACAGGGTGGACCTTCTGCGTGATGTTCAGTGAAATGGCCACAATGGAGCACGTGTCCTGCCGCACAGCCACCCGCCTGGGGACAAAGAAGTACGTCAGCCAGGGGGCCAGTCACAGCACGCCAAGGGCGGGGTGGCCCAGTCCCGGTCCCAAATGAGACCCACCCCAGGCCTTGGCGGCTGCAGCCACAGCAGAGGGGCCTCACCCAGGCCAGGTCTGGTTGGGCTCGAACAGGATGAGCAGGGTGGGCTCGTAATAGCCGTGCAGGAACTGCAGGTCTACGATGTTGAGCAGCTTCTCGTCCAAGCCGCGCACGTCGATGATGTAGCTGGGCAGGAAGCTGGACCTCTGCCTGGGGGCGACAGGCTTTAGTGGGCGGAGGAAGGAGAGAGCTCCGGTTGGACAAGCCCCTCCCCTGTCCCGGTACTCACCCCTCCCCCATGAGCCCCTCGTGCTCCTCGGCCAGGCTCTCCCTGCGGAAGGGCAGGACCACCAGGCGTGTGCCGTAGATGAGCATGGCCGCGCAGCGTCCGTCGGGGTCCACCCGCACCCGCGGCGTATGCACATTCTGCACGAACCCATCCTGGGGGCAGAGGGCACCGTTAGGCCAGCCTGGGGATAGGAGGGGAGCAGGGGGCAACGGGCTGGGGCGGGAGGGAGGGGGGCAGGGAGGGCTGGGGGCATGGCCTGGACCTACCCGTAGCTCAGGCTCCTCAAAGTAGTGTAGAGACAGGGTCTTCAGGTCATGGGTGCCTGGGTCATACTCCACCACCGACAGCTGGAGGGCAGGTCAGAGCTATGGCCCCAGACTCCCCTCCCCCCAATCCCCCCTCCCCCCACAGGCCTCCCACACCCACTCCCACCTCCAAGGCCATCACCTACCTTGGCATCCTTAAAGCTCAGGAGCAGGGCATCCCGCTTGGCACCCGCCAGCTGCACGCTGGCCATAGACATGACGTTGCCGAAGAAGGAGAAGGAAGCCACCAGCTCCAGCTTTTCCCGGTGCTCCCGGTGGGCCTTTCCCTCTGGGGGAGAGGCCGGTGGGTACAGCTCTGGGCCCGCACCCCAGCCCCCACGGCCCCAGGTCTGGGGCCAGGGCAGCCTCCCCCACACTCACCTGTGCTCCTGTCATTCTTGGTTGGCACCTGGGAGAGGGAAGAGGAGGGTGGGCAGTGAAACCACACTGCTGCAGCCAGACATCTGCGAGTCCTACCTCATGGTGGGACCAGGAGGGGAGACAACGCAGGGCCAGCCCTGCCCAAACCCTCACTGCAGTGGGGACCATGCTTCCAGACCCTTCTAGAGACAGCCGTGCACACCCCTACCCAATGTGCACAAACTCGTGCTCATAGCCTGAGTCCCCAACTTGGCTTCCCAACAGCCCGCTCACTCCGATGCCAGCAGTGCTCAGGGTCAGAGGCTGGATGGCAGCTCTCTCCGTGCACCCTCAAACCTGCCTGGCCGTGCCCCCCCACAAACTCACCCCTGGGCCCAGCCACAGCACGGGCATCACTCTACAAGACAGGCGTCTAGCTTGACCCGAGCGCTGCCACCAGCTGCCGACCACAAGCGACCGCTCCTGGCTCCCCTGACACGTAGGGTGCCCACTGAGCCTGCGCCGGGCATGCTGCCGCAGAGGGCCGTGGCCTCGCCCGATCCCACAGCTGGCCAGGGCCTCCCCAGGGTGGGAGAGGGCGTCCGGACTGCGCTATCCAGACTGCAGAGCGTCCGTAACCTCGGGTAATGAAACCGCGGCAAGTGCAGCCATCCTCTGTGCCACACAGAGGGCCTGGCGGTACCGCCACGCAGGGGCACGTTTTTCTTTTACAGAAAAACAAGGGCTCCGAGCTTCGGTACGTTTTCGTGTCCATAAGAGACTGTTCTCTGTTAGTGGTAACAACACACTGACACACACACTTGTAAATCGTCACTTCAAAGCAAAGTAGAAATTTTAATAACAAGAAACAAGATCGTTTTTAATGACATACTTGTGCTACTGGACAACGTCCTGAAAATAGCTGCTTGAGAAAAGCCAAATAATTAACTCATTTCAGAAAAGGCATTTTAGGGGGTGCCTGGCTGGCTCAGTCAGGAGAGCACGTGACTCTTGATCTCAGGGTCATGAGTTCAAGCCCCACGCTAGGCATGGAGCCTTCTTAAAGAAAAGAGGGGCTCTTGGGTGGCTCAGTCAGTTAAGTGTCTGACTTTGGCTCAGGTCATGATCTCGCAGTCTGTGAGTTCGAGCCCCGTGTCGGGCTCTGTGCTGACAGCTCGGAGCCTGGAGCCTGCTCCGGATTCTGTGTCTCCCTCTCTCTCTCTGCTCCTCCCCCACCTCTTCTCTCCCTCTCTCTTTCTCTCTCTCTCTGTCTCCCAAAAATAAATAAACATTGGGGCGCCTGAGTGGCTCAGTCGGTTGAGCGTCCGACTTCGGTTCAGGTCATGATCTCGCAGTTCATGAGTTCAAGTCCTGCTTTGGGCTCTGTGCTGACAGCTCAGAGCCTGGAGCCTGCTTCTGATTCTGAATCTCCCCCTCTCTCTGCCCCTCCCCAACTCATACTCTGCCTCTCTCTCAAAAATAAATAAACATCAAAATTAAAGGGGCGCCTGGGTGGCTCAGTCGGTTAAGCATCCGACTTCGGCTCAGGTCATGATCTCGCGGTCCATGAATTTGAGCCCCGCGTTGGACTCTGTGCTGACCGCTCAGAGCCTGGAGCCTGTTTCAGATTCTGTGTCTCCCTCTCTCTCTGACCTTCCCCCCTTCATGCTCTGTCTCTGTCTTAAAAATACATAAAAAAAAATTAATTAAAAAAAATTTTTTTTTTAATTCTTAGTAAGCCAAGAATGCAACTTCCTCAACCAAACAAGGGACATCTACAACAACCCTTCAACAAGGTCCCACTGGAGTGAAGTGTCCCAGTCACCTCTGTGACCAGGACCAGCCGGGACACCCACACTCCCCTTGCCGGGGGTTAGGTCAACACATACAGACCAACTGTAGTCCCACCCACAAGCAAAATGCAGAGTGAAAATCTTGAAGAACTTCAAGAGACATATGGACCTAGTCAAAAGCTCTAACATACCACTGGCATCGATGGAGGAAGGGGAAGGGCAGAATCAATAAATGAAGGTGTTGACCAATCGTTTTCCAGAACTGATGAAAAGCATCAATCTACAGACTCAAGAAGAGCACCAAACCCCAAAACAAGATAAATATAAAGAAAACCAGGGGTGCCCGGGTGGCTCAGTCGGTTAAGCGTCCAACTCTTGATTTCAGCTCAGGTCATGATCTCTCGATTTCTGAGTTCAAGCCCCATGTCGGGCTCTGCACTGACAGTGCGGAGCCTGCTTGGGATTCTCTTTCCCTGTCTCTCTGCCCCTCCCCTGCTCATGCTCTCGCTGTCTCTCAAAATAAATAAATAAGCTTGAGTAAAAAGATAATAACAACGACAACAATAATAATAACGAAGCCACAACCAGAAAGGAAGGACAATGGGTGAGACGGGATATGCAGGAGAACAGGCAAGTCCAGAAAACAAGCCACTTCTCATCCTGGCCCCCTCCCTGGACAGAGCCCCCTGACCTAGACTTCAGCCTTATGTTTACAAATGCCCTGCCACAGGAGTAAGCCATTTCTTTCTTGTTGAAAAAAGAGAAAGAAAACAAAACTACAACCAGGTGCATCACAATCAAAAGACAAAACCAAGGGGGCGCCTGGGTGGCTTGGTCGGTTAAGTGTCCGACTTCAGCTCAGGTCATGATCTCACGGTCCGTGAGTTCGAGCCCCTCGTTGGGCTCTGTGCTGACAGCTCAGAGCCTGGAGCCTGTTTTGGATTCTGTGTCTCCCTCTCTCTCTGCCCCTCCCCTGTTCATGCTCTGTCTCCCTCTGTCTCAAAAATAAATAAACGTTAAAAAAAAAAATTAAAAAAAAAAAAAAAAAAAAAA
>NC_064812.1:407978-447082 GCF_023721935.1 Panthera uncia | reverse complement strand
AACGGCAGGTGGGGGGCGAGTTCACCCTGGTGGAGTACACGGGGGGGGGGTGAAGGGGGGAGGGGGGGGGGGAATCCCAAGCAGGCTCCACACTCAGCACAGAGCCCAACCAGGGACTCAATCCCTGGGATCATGGGATCATGACCTGAGCGGAAATCAAGGGTCAGACGCTTAACTAAGCCACCCAGGTGCCCCCATAAAAGTTGATTTTCACCAGAAACCATACAAGCCACAGACAGTGGAATAACATCTTGAAAGCGCTGAAAGGAAACAATTAACCTAGAATTCTAAACCCAGTGAAAATGCCCCTCGAAAAGGAAGCTGAGATAAAGGCATTTCCAATACAAAAGTGGAGCGAACTCACGGCCAGTAGAAAACCTGCAGGATTATTAAAGGAAGTTCTTCAGGTTGAAAAGCCCAGCATAAAAAAGGATTATAAGCTGCTAAGAGCTCATAAGGCTGGGAGGATATAAGGGGATGAAGGACACGTGGGAGAAAGGAGCACTCTTGGCGGCAGGAAGCCCACACAATTAGAGGAGGGAAGAGGCAGGAAAAGCAGCCGAAACAAAAACCATCGGTGGAACCAACAGGAGTAAATTAAAGTTTGAGGAGTAAGACAACGTTTGCACAACCTCAAAATATGTCCCACAAGGTACTTAGTAGTTACCACGGGAAACGCAGTGATGTTCCGGGGGGAACCCCGCCATCCAAGCCAGCAGCCCAGTGACTATACAAAGAGACATCTTCTGTTACAAAAGACGTCATCGGGGTAAATTGGCAGGATCTGACCAGGCCTGGCCTTCTCCCAGTGTCACTGTCGTCATCAGACCACTGTTCTGTGGCTCTGCAAGAGACAGACCTCCATGCTGTCGGGGTGCACAGGACGCGCTGACCTCCAGGAGCTGAGAGGCCTCCTGTCTACGACTTACTCTCCAGGCTTAGGGAAAAAAAGAGAAGAAAGCAAGCAGATATGGCACAATGTTCCATCTGGGACTGTGGGTAAAGGTACACTGGAAATTTCTGCTCTTGAAACTTCTGTCGAGTCTGAAATGATGTAAAATTGAGAGGCTAAAAACAGTAATAACGTACTGCAGGGCTGATAACGTAGGTCAAACCAGGGGCTCAGGGAGATAAACAGGGCTAAAGTATAAAGGATTTTATACTGTTCCGGAAGCAGCAAAAATGCTCATCTAAGCCAAACTGTAATAAATCCAGGAGGCCTAGCCTAACTGTTAACATCACTAGAAAATAATACGAAACACGTAACTAAAAACCAACAGGAAGATAAAATGACTTAAAAAGTCCTCACTAACCCAAAACAAAGCACAGAAAAGGAAAAAGAATAAGAGTGTGGTTAGAAAGACAGTGAGACAGACAGACAGTGATTCAAGCTCAAGTGCACACAAAATTACATTAAGTGTACATCTGCCAAACACCCAATTAGGGGACAGAAACTGCCAAATGATAACACCCACTATCTGCTGTGGAGTCACTTTCAATGTAAGGACACAGATTTAAAAAAAAAAAAAAAAAAAAAAAAGAGGGGCCCCTGGCTGGCTCAGTCATGCGGACTTCGATCTTGAACTCCGGGTGGTGAGTTCAAGTCGCACACTGGGTGTAGAGATTCACGTCAAAAGAAACCCCATAAAACAAAAAAACAAAAAACGGGAACAAAGTTGAGATAGCTACGCTGCTATTGGACAAACTAGATTTTAAGGCAAAAAATATTAGAAACAAAAAGGCAAAAAGGGATATTTCATCACAAAAAGTTCAGTTCAAAATTAAAACATTATGCTTTTTTTTTTCTTTTTTTTTTTTTTTTTACTTTAGAGAGAGGAAAAAAATGCATTGAGGTGGGGGCAGAGGGAGAGAATCTTAAGCAGGCTCCATGATCAGCACAGAGTCCGACGCTGGTCTTGATCCCACAACCCTGGCACCATGACCTGAGCTGAAATTAAGAGTTGGACACTCAACCCACTGAGCCACCCAGGCAACCCCAAAAATTACTCTAAATTTGTCTTATATGTACCTAATAACACATGTACAACACACAAAATTCCCGACAGTCCTATGGGGCAAGTGCCCGTTGGTCATTTTAAAATCATCTTAGGGGCACCTGGGTGGCTCAGTCAGTTAAGCTTCCGACTCCTGGTTTCAGCTCAGGTCATGATCTCACAGTTCGTGGGTTCGAGTCCCACATGGGGGTCTGCACTGACAGTGCAGAGCCTGCTTGGGATTCTCTCTCTCTTTCCCTCTTCCCCTCTCCGACCCCCCCCCCCCCCCCAATAAATAAATAAACTTCAAAAAATTTTTAAAAACTATCCTAGATATTCTTCATTTTTGGCTCTTCCATGTAAATTTGAGAATCAGATTACTAAATCTAATGAGAAACCTACTGCCACTTTGAAGACACTGAATTTATAGGTTAACCTGAGGAAAGTTGACATCTATACAACGTGGAGACTTTCCATCCATAACCGTGATCTATTTTCTATTTAGCTGGGGCTTCTGTTAATTTCAATCAACCACAATGTATTTTCCCTCCCAAAGGTCACAGGGGCCTCTCCCGCTGCCCAGCTGCACCCCTTAGGCTGCCCCAGGCCATGCACTCACCCCCCCCCCCCCCCCCCCCCCCACCTCCCCCCCCCCCCCCCCCTCCCCCTTGCCCCAACTGCCGTTGCTTCCCAGCTCACCCAAAGGACGGAGGCCCCGGCCATACTGCCCACCCCACACACATCCCCACCCGCTTTGTGCTCTAGGACTTCCCCGCTCCTGTCACCCCACTGCAGCCACCTGCACTAGATTCCACGGGGGCAGACTGAAGACAGCCTCAACAGGGGCCCATCGCCCCCCTCCTGAGTCTGGACTAGAGGCGGCTCTGAACAACAACAGGCCGTGTGGAAGGGGGACCAGGTTCCCCAGGGCCCGGCCCTTGGGATCACTGGCAGCTTCTTCCTCCGAGTACGTAAGCGCTCCAAGCAAGAGGCCCAACCGCCTCGAGGCCACCTGCCAGGAAAACCAAGCCAGCTGCGCGGGGAGAGAGGAGCAGAGAGACAGAGACAGACACACCCAGCTTGCCCCCAACCCTTCAAGTCACCCAGTGGAAGCCCGGACCCCACAGAGCATAGGCCAGGTGCCTCCACGGTCCGCACTGTGCCCTGTCCAAACCCCCAAGGGACTCACAGACGTATGCGTCCGTGGTACCAGACTGCTGTCGGAAGCTCCAGGGCAGCCTGCTCCACAGCAATAACCAGACTGGTCCCGAGCGCTCTCACCCACCCGAGGAGCCCTCTCCGGCTTCCCCCCATCAGCTCCACCTCCCGCCCCACACACTTCTCTGACCCAAGAGTCGCACGTGTTCCTGCAGTGGGCCAAACAGCAACTACCCGCCTTGGCCTTCGCAGCCACACGCAGTCTGGAATTCTTGAATTCTCGCCACCCTGAGGGTCTACAAAGCTCCCGTGGATCTCAGTGGGCTGCGAGTGGGTGCGGCTGGCGAGCCTGCTGCACTGGCTGATCCCGCCCCGGCGGGCAACACCCTGCTCTCCCGCTCGTCTTTCGGAAACCCTCTTTCCCCGCCAGTCACCACTCCATCTCTTTGATTCCCTCTTTGCACCAATCTCCAGAAAGCTGTCTACGTTCACCGGTGCCAATTCTCTTTCTCTGCTCGGCTCTTAACCCCGCAGGCCCACATCCCCGACGCCCCTGTCAAGAGTCACCAGGGCCTCCAGGTCGTGGGCCCCGCCTGAGGCCCGGCAGTAGGAGACCCAGGTCCCCAATCTGCCACCTCCTCTGGGCTTGGGCTTTCCTCCCCCCTCCCTGGCCACACCTCCTCCAAGTCTTCCTCGGCGTCCCCTCTTCTTCCCGACCGCTCAACGCCGGGGCACCCCAGGGCCCAGATGGCCGCCTTCTGGGTGACCCCAAGCAGCTTGAGGGTCTGCGGGCCCAACTTCAGCTCCAGGCCGCACCCTGCTCCCCAGCACGACTGCTGCCCTGACTCTCCCGCAACCTCGCGGGGCGCCGTTCCCTGGGCACCTCGGCACACCTGCCAGCGTCTGGAGCCCAAGAAAGTCCCAACGGCTAGAGCCCCTCAGAGTCCGTGACCTGTGAGCCCTTCCCACTGTGACAGAAGGGACAGCGTATCACGTCCAGATTAGGCTACGAAGACGCTGTGCTTTCACCCGGGTGAGCGGTTCTCTCTCTCAGCCTTCGTTCTGGGGGAGGCCGCCCTGTGGTGAGGCTCACGCGACGGGCCGAGGCCTCCTTCCGACAGCCGGCTGTGCGAGTAAGAAGCAGAAGCTCCGAGCCCCCCAGCGCCTTCGGAGGACGGCAGCCCCGGCCAACACGGAACTGCAGCGAGAGACTGTGCGGGGGCCACCCAGCTAAGCCACTCCCGGCTCCCCTGACCCCCGAAGTTGGGGGATATCGTCTGTCGTTTTAAGTTTCCAAGTCTGGGGGTGCCTTCCTTGTTATGCAACAAGTAACATGATGTCCCAAGAGGAGCTCCTACGTCCCTTTCGCCATGTCAGGCCACAGCAGCTCAGCCCCCTCCCGGTGCTCAGACCAAAACTGCACCCTGGCAAAACCGCAGCATTGCCCGTGGCGCCTCGCCCCTTCACATCCCACATCCTGTCCATCCTGAATCTGACTGCTTTCCACCAACCGACCACCTGACGCTCCTGACTGGTCTCCCTGCAGGCCCCCCTCCCACCTCCCTACAGACTCTTCCACACAGCAGCTAGAGCGACCTTTGCAAAACACAGGTCCTGTCACTCCTTAACCTCACCTCAGAGTTAGCAGTCAGTCGCCACATTGGCCTAAAAGCTCAACATGCTGATACTGGGCCCCCACCTCACCACCTCTCTGACCTTCTGTCTTCTCCTCGCTTTTTTTTTTTTTTTTAAGTTTTTATTTATTTTTGAGAGACAGAGAGAGACAGAGCGCAAGCGGGGGAGAGGCAGAGAGAGAGAGGGAGACACAGAATCTGAAACAAGCTCCAGGCTCTGGGCTGACAGCACAGAGCCCGATGCGGGGCTTGAACTCATGAACCGCGAGATCATGACCTGAGCTGAAGTCAGACACTTAACTGACACCACCCAGGCGCCCCTCTTTTTTTTTTTTTTAAGTAATCTCTACAGCCACGGTGGGGCTCGAACCCGTGACCCTGAGATCAAGTCAGTCACCTGTTCCACCAACTGAGTCAGCCAGGCGCCCCTCTGCACTCACTCCTCTTTTCCTCGGGGCCTTTTGGCTGGTTCTGTTCCTTTTTTTTTTTTTTTTTTTTTTTAGTTTATTTATTTACTTTTAGAGAGAGAGCTGGGGAGGGGCAGAGTGAGAGAGAGAGAGAGAGAGAGAGAGAGAGAAAATCCCAAGCAGACTCCACACTGCCAGTGCAAAGCCCGACGTGGGGCTTGAACTCACAAACTGGGGGGATCATGATCTGAGCTGAAATCCAGAGTCAGACGCTTAAACAACTGAGCTACCCAGGTGCCCCATCTCTTGGCTGCTTCTTGAACACCAGTCCCTACTGCCCTAAGGCCTTCACCTGCCTGGAACCTTCACCTGACACCCACAAAGCTCTCTCCAGCCCCTCCTCCTTGCCTACTCAAATCTCAACTCTGCAAGGAGGCAAAATTTAACACCACACCTGGCTCCCTACTCCCCGACCCTGCTCTGATGCTTTCCACAGCACTTTAAACTATAGCCCAAGGGGGGGCGCCTGGGTGGCTCAGTCAGTTAAACATCTGACTTCGACTCTGGTCATGATCTCGCAGTTCATGGATGGGTTCCAGCCCAGCGTCAGCCTCTGTGCTGACAGCTCAGAGCCTGGAGCCTGATTCAGATTCTGTGTCTCCCTGTCTCTGCCCCTCCACCACTCATGCGCGCACGCACTCTCGCTCTCTCTCTCTCTCAAAAATAAACAAAAAAACCAAAACAAATAAACGAACTCTAGCCCACGGTATTACTGGCTGTGTGTGGTCTGTCACCCACTGGAACAGCAGCACCACAAGGGCAAGCCTCTCTACCTGTAGTGCTCACCAACATCTCCCAAAACAAGCTTAACAAACATCTACTGAAAAGACTCGAGTGAATTCCAGTGGGCTGTGAAACCTTACGTAAAAAATATAATGATGTAGGGGTGACTGGGTGGCTCGGTTAAGCTTCTGACTTCAGCTCAGGTCATGATCTCGCGGTTTGTGAGTTCAAGCCCCACGTCAGGCTGTGCTGACAACTCAGAGCCTGGAGCCTGCTTCATATTCTGTCTTTCTCTCTCTCTCTCTCTCTCTCTCTCTCTCTGCCCCTCCCCCACTTGTGTTCTGTCTCTATCAAAAATAAATGTAAAAAAAATTTTAAAAATATATAATGATGGGGGCGCCTGGGTGGCTCAGTCGGTTAAGCGGCCGACTTCGGCTCAGGTCATGATCTCGCGGTCCGTGAGTTCGAGCCCCGCGTCAGGCTCTGTGCCGACAGCTCAGAGCCTGGAGCCTGTTTCAGATTCTGTGTCTCCCTCTCTCTGACCCTCCCCCATTCATGCTCTGTCTCAAAAATAAATAAACATTAAAAAAAAATTAAAAAAATAATATATATATAATGATGTAAATGCTTCCCATTTGTCTCTAAAGGATGACAGGCATCAGAGAAGTGGGAACTTTATTGGAACATAGGAGTGAAAAAAGTCTAGTTCAGTGATTACAGCAAAGACGCTCTCATACAATATGGGACTGACCGATTCATCCAATCACTTTTAGTAACCTCCACGCCAAACACGGGGCTCAAACTCATGACCCCAAGATCGAGTCGTATGTTCTTTCGACTGAGCCACCCAGGCGCCCCTAGTAGTCTACATATTTAATGCAAAAACAAACACACGTGTCCTGAAGTAGGTGCCCAGGAAGGTCAGCCTCCTTCCGTCCGCCCTCTGACCCCACGTGCATGCTGCGTCAGCCCCCACTCAAAGCCTGCGGTGATTCCTCCCTGCTCTGGGGTCAACCATCCTGACCACGATGTGCCTTCTTCCCCCCACCCCACTTCCGCTCTACACCCCAGTCCGACCGTGCCTGCCCCCGCCATGCTCAGCTGCTCTGGCCTGTGTGCCGGCTATTCCTTCCGCCCGGAACACCCTCCATTCCCCATCCTTGTGCCTGGAGAAGTCTTACTGCCCCCTTGGGAACAGGCAAGAAACCAGCTCTGGCGAGAAACTTTCGTGGACCAACGCTCACCGCTTGGGCAACCGGAGCACTTGTTTCCTCTACGGATGGGTCCATCACACTCTAGAAAAACTCCTGTGGGCTCTCTGGCCCCACACGAGACCCAGCCTCGTTCCTCTGGCCAGGAACCTTGTCCTGTCTTTGTCAGTCTTCCTGTCAGACTGACACTCTGGTCTCCCTCGTTCCCTCCTCTACCTCAGCTGCACTCGCTCCAACCTCCAAGCCTGTTTACAGGTGTGTTTCTACTTCGCGCGCGGTCTCTGCCGCCGAGTTTTGGCAGCTCTTGTTCACCGCTGTACCTCCACTGCCCAGCACACAGTGGGCGCTTACGGGATTTGCTGCAAAGACCGAAGAGCACAGAAGACGCACGGGCGCGGGGAGCGGAAGGCAGGCGGAGCGCTGCGGCGCGGAGAGAGCCGCCCCGAAGGCCGCCGCGCTCGGCGGGGCTCGCTTCTCCGTCCGCCGCCGCGCGCCGCCCTCGGCGAGTACTCGGGAGGCCGCAGGGAGCCGCGAGGGGCCGGCGCGGCCCGCACCTACCTCGGCGTCGCGGTTGAGGCGGTACACGTAGAGCTGCGAGGTGCCGGCCACCACGAGGTTGCGCTCGCTGTTGTTGAAGAAGTTGCAGTACATGGAGAACTCCAGGCCGGTGGGCGGGTGCGCCTGCTTGTACACGGCGTACATGGCGCCGAGCCCGAGCTGCGCGGGGAGGCGACGGGATGAGCAGGGCCGCCGCGCACGGTCCCGGCCCGGCGCCCCCTCCCCGGCCGCGCGCGCGCGCGCGCGCGCGCCCGCCCGCCCGCCCACCTGGCAGTTGGAGCTGGCTCGTGGGGGAACCGCACCGCGGCGGACGCGGCCCGGCCGGACCCGGAAGCTGAGCGCCCGGGTTCCGGGCTCCCGCGCCTGCGCAGCGCCGCGGCGGCAGAGTGGCTGCGCGCGCGACAGCGACCCCCGGTGGCTAGGGGGTGGCAGGGCAGCCTCGCGGCTCTGCTCCGCGGCTCTGCGTCCGGAGCCCCGAAACCCCGAGCTCGCTCTGCACTCGGCTCCCTGGAGAAGCCGGCGGCGGGGTTGGAAACGGGGCTGGGGGTGCGGCGGCTCAGGGCCCGCTGGGCTGCGGGCCGCTCTTCCCCGACGCAGGGTGGGGTCACCGAGGAGGGTCTAGGCCGCAGGAAGAGGCGACTTGCCCCCACCAAGCCCGCGTGGGCGAGACGCGGTGCCCGGGTGGGCCAGGAGGGCCTCGCGGTGTGGAGGCCGTGAGGGAAGACACGCGCCCAGTGAGGCTCTCGGCACGGGCCGCGAGTGCGGAGGAGGCCCGAGCAGTCCGGGGATCGGGAAAGCTTCCCGGAGAGATGACTGGCCGCGCCCCTGCCGCCTCCCGAGGAGGTCTGGCCCCGCAGGTATGCCGGTCCGCCCTCTACAACGTGAGCGCTCGCCCCAGGGCAGCGATTTTCGCCCTTCCCGTCCTCTGCTCCCTCCCCAGGCCCAGCACAGTTGCCCACGTGGAAGACTCTGGAGCCACGACCAAGCACAGCTAACGGGGATGTCTCCTCGCTTGGCAGGGACTCGCCGCGGGTACCGTTGTACAGACCTGGGACTTAGGAATGGAATAATAAATAAAACAAGTAAGGGGCGTCTGGGTGGCTCAGTCTGTTGACTCTTGATTTCGGCTCAGGGCATGATCAGAGTCATGGGATCCAGCCCCACGTCCCGGCTGTGCGCTGAGCCAGGAGCCTGCTTGGGATTCTCCCACCCCCCCCCCCCCCCCCCCCCCCCCCCGCCCCCCGGGTGTGCTCGCGCGCGCTCTCCCCCGAAAAAAAATTATAATGAGTAAAAAAAAAAAAAAAAAAGTAAGTATAGTTACACCCAAGAAAATGACATAGAAACATGGGTTTATGTTGCACCCATATCTGCCCACTTGCTCGTGTCAGCAACAAGGCTGACCCTTTTGTAGTGGACAAAGGGGTCACTCGAATGCCCAGGCAGGTGTGTGACCCCTGAGCCACACCAAACCCCTTTAAAGGTCATAAGAAAAACTGTAGCCGGGACACTAAGTTTTGGCATCTCTGTCAGATGGGCACAGTCATGGTGCCCACATCATAGGACGTCTGTGATGATTGAAAAAATCAGGGCCCACAGAACCCTTGGACTGGAGCTTGGCACATTGGAAAATGCCCTAACAAATGAACAAGAACTCATCTGTGAGAGAGGTGGTCAGTGCAGAGAGGGCTGGAGATCCTGAAGGAGCACAGTCCCGGGGAGGGCAGCGGTGGATAGGATGAGGCTCCATCCCAGTCAGAGGAGAGGAGGAGGTGGGCAGCGGAACCAGGAGGTTGCAAGGTTGGCAGTGGGAAGACAGAGGTGAGCCTGCCTGGTGGATGTACTTTCTCAGTGAGAGATGAAGGTAGGGGCCTATCAGCAGATCTGAGGCTTGAAGTTGCTGGGGAGGGACCATGATGGGCTGAAGAATCGTCCAAGGCTGGCGGGGGGGGGGGGCGGGGGGGGGGAATGCCAGTACAAGCCCTGGCCTTGCCCGCTGACCCTGAGCTTGGGCCCTGGGGCTAGTGGACACTACAGGCCATGCTCTTGCTCCTCTGAGGCAGCGCTGTGCTGGGAGTCAGTGGTTTTTCTGCACCTTCCTTCTGTGCCAAGAGGCCATCTCCGTGTTATAGACCAGGTTTAGGAGGAAGGTGGTAATTCCCACACTTCTCTTTTGTGCTGTTGGTGAAGATTCTTGGAGAATCAATACCTCTTGGAGAGGCCGGAGCGTCTGTCTACCGGGGTCAGGCCCGGGAGTTCTCAGATATGGCCTTTTCTGCCCGCTTTGCCACAGATTACTGGCATTCAGCCTCCACCTCCCTCCAGCACAGGTGGACCCACGGAGCGTAACATAAGACTGACTTCTACTCTCGCGCTTTTGTGTGTGTGTGTGTGTGTGTGTGTGTGAACAACAGGCCGAATCTGATGTCCCCTGGACCCCTTCCTCTTTTTGGTCTTTCCTCCCACCTCCTTTCTGCTACCTGGAAAGTGCATTTAAGGGCTAGAGCTCTGGCAGCCATTTTGGACCGTGAGGGGTGTTGTGGATTGAATTGTGATCCCCAAAAAAGATATGTTGGAAACCTAACCCTCGGTACTTCCAAATGTGACTTTTATTTGGAAATAGAATCATCGACAGATGGAATTAGTTCAGATGAGGTCATACTGGAGTAGGCACGCTGGTAATCGGTAGGACTGGTGTCATCAGAAGAGAAGAGATACAACAGAGAAGGTCACAAGATGGAGGAAGACTCTGGAGCTTTGCCTGCTACAAGACCCAAACCACACGTGGCCGCCAGAAGCCAGGACAGCCTCGTGTGATAGATTGTCTCTAGAGAGTTGAGCAGCAGGGGCACCTGGGAGGCTCAGCTGGTTGAACATCCGACTCTTGATTTCACCTCAGGTCATGAGTTCAAGCCCCGCGTCGGGCTCTGTGCTGATAGCACAGAGCCTGCTTGGGATTCTCTCTCTTTCTCTGCCCCACCCCCACTTGTTCACTCATGCTCTCTCAAAACAAACAAACATCAAAAAAATAGAGAGTTGAGAAGGAGCACGGCTTACGGACACCTTGAATTTAGACTTCTGCCTCCAGAACTGTGAGAAAATACATTTCTGTTGTTTTAAGGCACCTAATTTGTGATAGGCTGAGCTACAGCCTTAGGGGACTACAAGGGTCTCTGAGGATGGACACTGTGCCGAGGACAGTGCAGCAGAGTCAGAAGGGGCTGGGGCCCCACTGACCACGGGCTGTCACATACTCGGGTCCGACTACCTCCAAGTAGTGATAAACCCCCGTCTCTGTGAGCACGGTGCTTGTTTCGGCCCTTCTGTGAGAAGTAAACAAGTCTGATTCCTGATTGGAGACCGGGTCCCCCTGCTACCTGCAGACTCTGGCCAATTTCTCTGAGTCCACTCCCCACACAGGGCTCCCACATTTCCCCGCGCAGGACGGGCTGGCTGCCTGGAGATCCCTTAGCACAGGCTCCTGGTGCCTCATCGGAGCCCCAGGGGGAAAGAGAGGCACCGCCCCCCCCCCCCCCGCTGCCTTTCTTGGTGGGAGAAACTTCCCTAACAGCAAGGAAAGCAGCTGGGCTCCAAGGGCAAGAATATTTTTATTGAATAGGGATGCTGGGGCATGTGAGAGGGAGACTCTCAAAGGCCTGGGGCTCTCTGGGTACCCAGCTACAGGTTCCACACTGGCTAGCAGACCCAAGGAGCTGAGATAGCCCAGGGGGCCAGCAGCCAGCATCAAGGGCCCGAGAGTAGGGGGGTGGGCATCAGAGGGTGATCTTGTCCTCATACAGCGACAGCAGCAGCAGGACGGTCCAGCCGCCCAGCAGACCCATGTTGTGCAGCAGGAAGAGGAGCCAGGGCCGCTGGTCCCGCACATGAAGCATGGCTGGAAGCTGAGGAGGAGTTAGGCACAGGTGAGCGACCAGCTCTGAGCCCCTGCTCGGCTCACCCCCAGGGCAGCCGACTCCCGCCCTCCGTCCTGACCATGTCGCAGAGCGCCACGTAGAGGAAGAGGCCAGTGGCCACCGCCAGGATCCAGGCCTCACTGTCCTCTCCAACGTCGACAGCGAGCGCCACGTAGAGGCCGACGAAGGCAGTCAGCGCTGAGGCCAAGTTCAGCAGCAAAGCCCGGCGCACCGACAGCCCCGCGTGCAGCAGGGCAGCGAAATCCCCTGGGGTGGGCGGAGCGGGGGTCAGGCTGAGAGCCCCGCCCACAGCCGGGCAGGCCCCGCCCCTGGCCGGCGGCCGGGTCCCCAGGCCCTGCCTCGCGCTGCTCACCTAGCTCGTGTGGCACCTCGTGGCAGAACACCGCCAGCGAGGTGGCCAGCCCGGTCTTCCAGGAGGACGCGAAGGCGGCGCCCACGGCGAGCCCATCGGCGAAGTTGTGCAAGGCGTCGCCCAGCGTGATCACGTAGGGCAGCAATCTCAGCTCTGCGAGTGTGGTGGACGTGGGTCGGCGCCGACCTGGTCCCCCACCTCGGCGCCCCCACCTCTGCTCCCCCGGCCCGCGCTGGCGCTCTGCACAAATCCGTAGCCCCTAATCCTTCTGGGGCTTCCCTCGGGGCTCACCTGAGCTCAGTCTCCGGGGCTCCGAGCTCAGCAGCTCCGGGCTCTCCTCTGTCACCTGGAGGGGGTAGGTCCGTGTGGATGAGCCCCTGGGCAGGGAGGTGAGGAGGGGCGTGGCGGGGCTGGGTCTCCTGATCAGCAACAGAGGAGGCCATGGACAGAAGCGCTGGGGTGGAGGCGGGGGCGGGGGCGGGGGCAGGGGCAGAAAGGGGTTCTTGCAGGGGAAACTCCATGTGGGATGGAGACATCGGGGAAGGGCCAGCTCACCAGGTCTGCGCGAGAGCCTTCGTGGGGCTGCTTAGGCGGCCGGAGCTCGCTGGGCGCTAGCTGCAGGGACACTCCGTGGCTGTGGCCACCGTGGCTGTGGCTGCAAGGCCCATCCTTTGAGTCCTGTGGGGACAGTGGCTCAGGGCCCAATGGGCCTCCCTGACTCCGCCCCATCCACCCACCACGTCCAGCTCCCACCTGACCTCAGGGTCCAGGGGCAGCAAGAGGTTGAAGAGGTTCTCAAACAGGAAGAAGGTGTAGAGGCCACCCAGCATGGCCACAAGGCGCCAGGTGGACTGTGGGCCAAGGCCCTCCCTGCTGTGCGTGTGCAGCCCTAGCACCTGGGGAGGGAAGGGGGCTTTAAGGCCTCCCCCACCCCACCCCACCCCTGGGGACAAGGACGGAGAGGCCAGGGAGACAGGAAGGGCTCCAGGAGGATGGGCCTCGAAGGACTGGGCAGGGAAATTCCCGTCTGGGGAGGGAGGGGCAGCGGGCTGACCTTGGGCGTCAAGTGGAGGACGGCATCCCCAGTGAGTGCACCCACAGCCATGCTCAGGAAGGTCTGGATGATGTAGTGGGAGGCAGCGCTGTAGGTGGCACAGGTCAGAAGCAGGAGGCCGAAAATGGCACAGAGGCAGATGAGCAGCGTGGCTAGGGAGCCATATAGATATCCTGGAGAGGGAGCGGGGGCCACAGGGCTGAGATGAGAGCCTTTCTTGCTTCCCAGGGGAGGGTGTCCAAGCAGGGCCCAGGAGCCAGCTCACCAGGGATGCACGTGGTCAGGCTCCGGCCATTCCTCTGCTTATGCTAACCTTTAAAGCCCCATCCCCTACCCATCTAGGCCCCCACACTTCCCTGTGACCCCTCTATTCCCATGCCACTTTCTCTTGCCAGCCCTGGCCCGGCTTTGCCCACCCCTCCCCTAGCCCAGCGGCCACTTCCTCCTCCCTGTGAGGCCCCACCTCTGTGGCACCAGCACCCAGCACCGATGGGTACGGCAAGCAGGCACAACTGGGGAGGCAGGCACTCACTTTCCGCCTGACTGAGCTGGTCCCGAGTGGGGGGACTGGACTGGGGGCTGCAGGCCCCACTTAGCTGCTGCTGGAGCAGGGCCGGGCTCAGTTGGGCCCAGAGCTCTGGAGTCACCCCCGCCTGCTCAGACAGCCCGTACACGGCCATCACTTCACTGGCACTCAGACATACCTGAGGGGTGGCAGGAAAGGGGGTCGGGGACCTGAGCAGACCCATGAGCCCCCCCCACCTCTCCCCAGGACGGTGGTGCATGGGCTGCTCACTGTGTCCCACATGCTGGAGCTGCCGTTAGGGGTGGCAGGGGGCACAGGGCCCTGGTGGTTGGCCCCCTTTCCCAGATGACCATGGTCGCTGTGGTCACTGTGTGTCTCCGCCACTCTCCCTACCCCCAGGCGCCGCATCAAGGCCTCCAGCTCTGGCAGGGGGGGACAGAATCACAAAGTGTGTATGGGCTCCAGGCCTGCCCTCCCCAAGGACATGGAGGTCGGGGACTCAGGGTACTCCCAACTCTCTGGCCCCGCCACAGCCTCACCAGCCAGTGTGATGTTGGGATTCTCGCCACTGTGCTGCCGGAACACAAAGTCTACAAAGTACTGGGGGGTCGGCAGGGCATGGAGACAGGACCCACCGCTGACATGGTCCAACAGGGCGGCCAGGACCAGGCCAGGGTTGCTGGGAGCTCCTGCCCCTGCTGCCTCCTCCAGCAGCTGGGGCAGGTCCACACAGGCCTGAGGGAAGGGTCAGGGCTCAGCCTTGCCTGCAGGGTGGCCTTCCTGGCCTCCAGCTCTGCCATCAACCCTAGTGCCCTTGCATGCCACCGACCCCGAGACCCGCCCTAACATGGTGCCAGATCAGGCTTCTCAGAGCACCACCACCTAACCCTGCCAGCCTACGGCCTGTGCTGGGTCTGACCCCTCCCCGAGGGCCCTCCCTATGGGCCCAGGATTCTTCTCAGCCCCTGTCTGATGAAGGCCCCGGGGGCTCCCCAGCTCCCTGTCCTGAGTGGTATCGGACATCCATTTGTGATCCCTCAGCCTCCCAAGTAGGTCCCCAGACTCCCCCAGGTGTCCAGGAAGGCTTTGTGGGATGTTCTGCCCACTGCAGCCAGGCCCAACCCCCCAAGTGGTCTCCTTTCTCCATGGATCCCCTTAGGTCTTCCCCATCTAGTCCCTCTGCCCCACCTACCCAGGCCCTCACCTTCTCTGCAGCAGGCCAGCCAGCAGCCTGGGCCTGAATCCTTTGCAGCAGCCTGCTCAGGCCTGGGGTCAGGGCCTTGGGGCCCTCCAACAGGGCCAAGAGATGGTCAGCACGGGTGGCCCAGCGGCCAGCCTGGACATCTGCACACGTGCCCTTGGGGTCACTGAGGTAGAGGGCAGCGGCGGCACTGAAGCGGGCGATGTGCCTGTGCTCCAGGACTGCCCCCCCGGGGAGCCCTGGCTTCTCAGGCCTGCCCAGGGCCAGGGCATCATCCACAGAGAGGCACTATGGGCAGAGACAGGTGCCTACGGTCAGGAAGCTGCCTGCTTCCCTGTGGGGCCCATACACACTGGTCTCGCCCTCCCCCTCTCCCACCCACCCCTCCATCATCACTCTCTCACACACTCCCACCGTCACCACCCTCTCGATTACACACACACACACACACACACACACACAAAAGGGCTCGGGGCAGTGGTCCACCCATCCCAGGGTGGCTTCTTCCCGGAACCACTGCCAGTTTGATGGCCTGGGGACTGACGGAGGAGGCAGCCCTGGGATCCTGGAGCTATATGTATCCGTCACAGCCCCCGATCCTGGGAGCGCAGGCCTGTCTGAACTCAGAGCAGAGGAAGGTGGGCGCTGGCCTGCAGGCAGGGCCTGGGTGCTTGGCCACCCGGCCTCGCCTCGGCCCGCCTCCTGGAGTTTGCCCAGGCCCTTTGCTTCCAGCCCTGGGGCGGAGCGGGCCTGGGCTGGGGGACCCATCGGGTGCGGCAATTACCTTTCCACACGGCCCGTCGGCGCAGTGCACACGGTCCGCCAGTGTATTTAACAGGCTGCCCAACACCACACGGTCCAGAACACCCTGGCCCGAGGACAGCAAGGTCAGCAGACGGGTAGGCTGAGCTGCCACCATGGTCACCATCAGCACAGACAGCAGCAGCCCCAGTTGGAGTCGAACCAGGACTGTCATGGTCATGCTGAGGCCCCTGTGCACTCTGTGCTCTGGGGAGGCCGCTGACGCCAGGGCTGGCTGGGGCTCTCGGGTCGCCTAGGGCCGGACTGGGGCTGGGCTCTGACCCGCCCGAACGCGTGAGGACCTCTCCCAGGTATTTTTCCTGCAGGGCTCTGTGATTGGCTGACTAAGGCACCTCAGGTTAACCATTCCAGCCACAGGTCCTCCCCGAGGTTGGAGCCACTGCCCGTGGGGGGCAAGAGCTGGGCCCCTTCCTCTGCAAGGACAGCCTGGGCATCTGCTAGCTTGTCTGTGGCTCTGCAGAACTGTGGGGCAGGGCTGCGTTTTCTATGCCCGAGGGGTAACCCTCTCTCTAAGGTCTGCCGCCAACAAGGGGGGCCTGGGCCAGAGGTCCCCAACATTCCACCTGAGAGGCCTGAACACACCCCTGCCCCACTCCCCTCCCAGCCCCTTCCCTGCTTGGCTTCCTTGCTTCAGGCAGCTTAGACACCCTCACCCCACCCTTAGCCTTAGGTCCCAGTTGGGGGTGGGGAGGTGGGGCCCTCTTCTCCCATGTGTTGGGGAGTCGTCCTCCCCTTCCCAAACTCTGGGGAAAATGCCTGAGGAAATGGCCAAATCCCCACAGGACACAAGGGGAGCCCACTGGGCCTTCTGCTTGCTGCCTCCTGGCAGAGGTCTCTTGGGCTTTCCTGGCAGGAGGAAGCGGGGCAGGATCCCAAGCTCCAGGCCCAGGGGCTCCAGGGAGGGCTGTGACTGCCAGCTCTGCACCTGCCCCTCCCTGTTGGCTCCGTCTCTGGCCTTTGAACCTCTTGGCTTATCTCTGCCTGGTTGGCAGTGCAGGGGAGGGGCAGGCCCCAGGGAGCCAGCTTGCACCCCTGGCCAGGTCTCAGGGCAGCCTTCGTGGGTTTTTTTTTTTTTTTTTTTTGCTTCCTGGAGGGAGTGTGTGGGCGTCCCCTTCCCCACCTGGTTCAGCTGGCCACTGACCCTGAGCCCTGTGAGGTGTGGTTGGGATGGAAGAGGTGAAGCCCTGGGGCAGCTGGGAGCCAAGGCCCAAGGGACTCTGTCCCCAGAGTCCCGTGGGCCCAGGGCAGGGCATCATGCTGAGGGCAGAGTCCTGGGCCTGAGGTCGCCACCCCCCACACACATTCATGCTGGATGGCACCACAGTGTGATACCCCTGGGTCCTAAGAAGGGGCTGGGGCAGAGGAGATAGGAAGAGCCTGCCAGGGATTTGGATGATTCTTGGAACCCTGAGTCAGCAAGGAGGGAAGCTGGAGAGATTCAGGCACTCTGAAGACTGTAGGCACAAACTGGCCTTTTTCCTACCCCACTGCACCAGGACCACGGGGCTGGCTGCAGCAGGAATTGGGGACCCGGCTGCTGCCTCAGGCCACCCACTGCTCAAGGGTCTATTAGCTTCTGGGCAAAGATCTCAGACCAGCCTTCTAGGCTGGCCTTCCCAGGCCCCTGGGCTGAGTGGCAGAACCGCCTGAGCCATTGAGGCTTGTGGCTGGCACTCCCTGGGGCAGCCCCTTTGACCTCAGGAACTTCATGCTGGCCCATATTCCTTTGCTTCATGCACCCTCCACCTCTCCCAGCAGATGCCCTCCATCCCAGCCCAGAGCGGCCGCAGAAGGCATCACCAGTGCCCCTGCACATCTGACTGCCCCCTCCCTGGTGCTGGGGTCCCCCTCTGGGTGCTGCACCCTCTCTCGTGTCCCTGGGCCCTTCCTACATCATCCCATCATCCAACACACACACTGCAGTCCCTCCTGTCTTCAAACACACCTGTGTCCATAGCAGCACTAGTTCAACCTCCAAAACACAGAAACAACCCAGGTGTCCACTGAAGGATGGATGGATGGATGAAATACGGTCTATGTAATATAATGGGAACCCTGGCAGGCTCTTCCTATCTCCTCTGCCCCAGCCCCTCCTTAGGACCCAGGGATATCACACTGTGGTGCCATCCAGCATGAATGGGGGGTGGGGGGAGGGCGACCTCAGCCTTAAAAAGGAAGGAAACTTAGGGGCATCTGGCAGGCTCAGTTGGTACAGCCTGTGACTCTTGATCTCAGTGTCGTGAATTCAAGCGCCACATTGGGGATAGCGCTTTAAAAAATTTTTGACACATGTACAACATGAATAAGCCAATCGCAAAAAAAGAAACCCTGTATGACTCCACTTGTAGGAGGCACCTAGTCAAAATCTAGGGACAGAAGGCAGGATGGTGGCGGCCAGGGGCTGGGGAAGGGGAACGGGGAGTTAGTGTTTACTGAGGACAGTTTCTGTCTGGATGCGGTGATCGCTGTACAGCATTCTTAGTGTACTTCATGCCGCCGAGCTTTAAAACGTTTAAAATGGTCGGGGCGCCTGGCTGGCTCAGTCGGTAAAGCGTGTGGCTCTTGATCCCAGGGTTGTGGAGTTCAAGCCCCACAAAAAAAAAAATAAAATCTTTACCAAAAAAGGCAAATTTTGTGTTGCGCTTAATTACAATAAAAACAAAAAACCGTATCGACCAAAACAACCCCCGTTGCCCCTTCAGCTGCCATCGACATCAGGATCTGGGGTCTCTGGCACTGGCAGTCTCTTCCAGGCTCCCCTGAAGCCCCCCCCTCCCCAATCCTGTCAAAGTCCCCGAGGGCTCCCCAGGCCTCTTAGTGGCGAGTTTCCCCATCTCAGTCTGCCCTGGACCCAGCTGCTTGTCCGCGGCTAGGACGTCTCTGGGTTTCCTTGGCCCCAGCCATCCCTTCTTCAGCTCCTTTGTGGTGTTTCTATCCCCAACCTCCAAGTGTGACAGTACCAGTCCCAGGGCCTCTTGGGTACAGTTCCTGGCACCTATCAGTGAGTTTTTGCCATGGAGCTAAAAAGCCTTCATCGTGTTCACTTCCTTCATTCTGAAACTCCAGCTTCTGATGTCCAGCCACCCACCCGATGCCCTTGGCCAGCTGACACAATTCGATTCCGCCTATGCTGACAGCTCTGGCCACACCCTCACGGAGCCCCTCTTGGTGCAGGTGTCCACATGTCCACAGGAGCTCCTCCGTCTAGCTGTCCTAGTGCAAGGCCTGGGTGTTCACCGCACACCGCATCCAGCCCAGCAGCAAACATTGTGGGTGTGACACACAGCACGGCCCACGCCCAGAACCCAAGGACCCTTCTCTGCCCCCCCAACCCCCAATGGGCCAGGCCCCCCATGCCAGTCGCCTCTCTCTGCTGTCTTTCCCTACTAAGACCCAAATGACATGGGGCACGCCTCCGCTCTGAGGCCCCTGCTGGCATCCAGGGCTCCAGGTACAATCCCAAGTCCTCACCTGGCCTCTCTGCCCCCCTTCTTCCAAATGGCTCTCTACTCCTCTCTTCCTTGCCGACTCTGCTATCCTTGACCGCCTGCCCCGTGCAAAATGGCACCTCCCCAACTGGCAGCCAGTTCACACACAGACAACTTTATCACCATCCGAAATACTACACACCTTATTTAATTGCCTTTAATGCTACAGACATCCAGAAGTACCACTAGGAAAAAGGAATGCTACAATTAAGCTCTAGCCTGTCCCTCATCCCGATGCCATAGTTGCCAAAACGTGACACGATGCACCCTGGAATCCAGAGGCTTGGTCTGTGGCTTGCTGCCAGCTGCCTGTGAGGAGGTGGCTGTGACGCCGGGGGCCAGGGCTTCTGCAGGGTTGACAGCCCCTGGCCTCGCAGCAGGTGCAGTAAACACTGGTAACTGAGCCAGCATCGGCCTGTGAACACCCGTGTCCCCACCCGAGGACTGTTGCTTCCCCCACCTGACCTTGCTCCCGAGCAAGGGACACCCTCTGTGGTGGGCAGGACAAACTGTCTGTCCCATGAGTCATCTACTGGGGCCCCGGTGAACCACTACAAGGACAAGGCCCTGCACTGGCCTGTGGCGTCCCCCAGGGCAGGGAGAGGTACCGGGGGCAGCACAGCAGTGCTCTGGCCCCCCAGCTGCTTAGAGCTCTCAGGTGACGGGTGGGGAAGCAGATGTGAAAGGCAGCCTCCTCTGTGGTCAGATTCAAGCCTTACCTGGCCCCTGCCCCCAATCACCCAGGGAAGCTGGCGTCAGACCCTTTCCTGAGGAACGGGCCACACGTTCAGAACCTCTGTGCTCCAGCGAGGCAGGATCCCACCCGAGGCCCAGAGGGAAGACAAAAAGGCAGGGCGGGCCCGGCTGGGGGAGGGCAGCCACAGCAGGCACGGCGGGGGGGGGGGGGGTCAGAAAGCATCTTTATTGTGGGGAGGGCAGGGACAGAGCTCTGGGGTGGACGGACACACAGACGGAAGAGCTGCTATGAACAGCAAGGCGCATGCAGACCATCCAGGGGTCGAGCGTGGAGCGCAGCCGCAGCCCCTCCACCGGGCCCACCGGAGAGCCTTCCTCCCCAGACCCCGGGACAGGGGGCCTCAGGCATGCAGGAAGCGGTTGAAGGCGTTGTAGGCCGACTCCAGGTCAAAGAGCATCTGGCGCACCTGGGAGTCATCTAGCTCATCAGAGGCCGACATGCCGCTCAGGGTCTGCAGCCTGTGGGAGCACAGCACTGAGGTGTGTGCACGGGAGGGGCTTCTCGGTCCTTGACGGGGCAGGGAAGTCTCGGGCAGGGATGCTCACCACTGGCTGACGGTCTGGCGGCCCTCGAAGTCGGGGGGGCAGGTGGCTCATGCGGTGCATGGTCTCCATCAGCTCCCGCAGATCAGGCTGGATCTGTGGACAGGACGCTCGGCTTCCTCTGCCAGGAACCCTCTCCTACCCCCGCCCCTGCCACTCCCTTCTCCAAGCCACCCCTCCATCCCTCTGTCCCCTCCGGGAGCCGCACCTCATCCATGGCACGGATCTCCAGGCGCAGTTTGTCCATAACCGTGATGAAGAGCTGGGAAGAAGTGTGTGTGTGAGGTACCACAGACCCGCCGTAGGGGCTCAGGGTGGGGGACTCCTTGCAGCTCGCGGGCCTGGTTCCTCTGCGGGGCCAGGCCCAGGTCAGCCCCCACCCAGCCCGTCTGGCCCGTTGTCTCCCTCCTCAGCCTCTCTCCTTGGCGATCTGGTCACTGGGTGCCTGCTGGACCCCCCTGTTCCCATAGCCCATGAGCTCTCCTCTAGGCCACCTGGCCCACAGCGTTTTGGCTAGGCCTCCTGGAGCTGTGGGTGCATGGGAACCCTGGCTGCACTGACCCTCGGTGCCTCCCACAGGGGTCTCTTGGATGCTGCCCAGGGAGAAAGTCCTGCCCACCCCTCATTCCTAACTGTGAAGACCCCCTCCTGGTGTGTGTGAGGGCTGCGCAGCCCTGGGAGCGCCGGGCTTCTGAGTACACGGTGGCCACGGCAGGCAGCGTTGGCCCCCCTGACCTCTCGTAGGCCCCCGAGGCCGCAGGAGCCCCCCTGGCCCCTCCTAGCTCCCCGAGGCCGCGGGAGCGCACCGAGACCACGTCTGCAATGCAGCGGTTCAGGTTGCCCTTGTCGTCTTTGATGGTGATAGGACGGTCCTCTTTGATCCTCTCCATGGCGAGTGGGCAGTCCAGCTGAGGGAGGGCGGGTACCATGGGTACTGGGCCTCACAGGGCAGCTGGCCAGACCCTCCCCAACAGCACCCACACCTCCCGCCTGCTGTTCCCCGGGAAATGGAGGGGCCAGCTCACTTACACGGAACTTGCGGCAGAATTCATCAATGGAGCTGATTTCTGCGCCCTGAACCTGCCGGAAGGCGGCTTTGTACTGGACCAGGAGCCGAGAACAGGCTGCAGTGTACCTAGGGAGAGGGCCAGGCTGCTGCCCTCAGTACAGGCTAGCCCTGCCCACACCTCCTCTCTCTCTCGGCCCATCCAGACACAGGGCAGCTCTGAGAGATCAGAGATGGGCCACGAAGGCTGAGGCTTCCCTTGGAGTCTAAATACAAGACCTTGGGAGGACAGTAAGCAGAAGAGGGAAGTGTCCCAAATATGGCTGGCTGCCACACGGGATGAGCCCAGACCCAGGCAGAAGCCTGGCCAGCCCCCTCTTCTGGAATACACTGGCCACACCTCCACATCGACAGCTTGTGGACCTACAAGGCAGGCCTATCTCACTGAACAAAGGCCCCGTGTATCTCCTAAGTGCCAGGCCTGGCCAACAACACCTCACATGCTGACCTCCCTGACCCTTCTGCTTGCCTTCTGAAGCCCTTTTGTCAATGAGGACATCTGTGCCCAGGGAGAGCCCCCGGCGCAGGGGGAACCCCCGACCAAGGTGGTGGACAGGTCTCTCCTCCTGAGACACTTCTGTACCACGACTAGGACTTCCTGGCTGAGACGGTGCCAAAGCCACAAGCACCCAGGGGCAGCCTCCTTGTGCTGGGTGGTTCCCACAGGAGTGGACCCCCTCACAGCCTGGAGGAGGCAGGAACCATACGCATCCCCAGCTCAGGCCTCAGACCCCTGCTCTTGCTTCCTCCTGAGCACCCAAGCCCTGGAAGGCAGAAACAAGCTTCCACAGACTGGCTCTTATCACCGGTGCAAGGTCAGCGAGCTCTCACTCGTTGGGGGTGACGCAGTCCTTGATGTATGCCTTCTCCAGAGCCTGCATTGTCTTCACAACCGCAAACAGCTCCGCCATGTTGTCATATCTGAGGACAGTGTGTCCATCAGGCCACGGCTACCAAAGCCCAGGGAGGGCACTATCCCTCCCAGGGTGAAGCTGTGGCAGAGCTCTGCATTTCAGCGGCCTCTCCCCCCCCCTGCCCCAGCAGAGGCTCCTTGGGAACTGTTTCGCCAGCCTGACCCCAGAATGGGGGTGGTCCAGAGGTTGGGGGAAGTCACTCAGGGGAGGCAGGTGAACATGGTGTGTGTGTGTGTGTGTGTGTGTGTGTGTATGTGTGTTGGGTGGGGGCAGTCCAGGGGCGGGACTCACTTCTCCCGTTCCCGGGCGTTCTTGTACAGCTTCACCTCCTATTGGAGAGAGGACAGCGTGTCAGCCCATGGTACCAGGGTGGCTGCGGGGTCTAGGTGAGGCTCACACAGGCGCTGGCCAATGCTGGCCAGGTGGACATCTGCCACTCACCTCATATAGCTCCGGCTTGTTTCCAGGGGCTGCAACAGAGCAGAGAGCTAGCCAGCTGGCCACAAAGGCAACCCCAGGGGGCTTGTCCACTGGCCCTAATCCCAGCCCCATTTCATTAGCCCACCCAAGGCCTCACCCTGTGAAACATCCCAAAGAGCCCAGAGGGAGCTGGAAGATAGAATTCTACTCCCAGCACCCCACCAACTTGTCGCGGGGTGGGGGACCTGAGCACACGACATTCCTCTGGAGCCAGGGAGACACATGCCAGGCCTGGCTCCTCATTCCACCGCTGCTCCTCAGTTACCTCACTCTACAGCAGGGTCACCACACCTTGCTTATGGTGCAGGGACAGGGCACAAATGATGTTTGTCACATGCTTTGTGACCTTTCCCCTGGCTTGACTCCAGGATACCCAGAACCCCCTGAGGTTCCAGCCACACTAAAGCTCTTATCTTTGTGCCAAGTGGGTCCCACCTGGAGGTCATCTCTGGGCCCCCTGGTGATAAACTGCACCAGTCCCTAGCTGCCCACTGAGGCTTGTATGGGGGAGACACTTATAGCTCCTCCCCCACCCCCCCCAACCCTTGGCCTCTGCAGCAGGGCCTGAAAGCCTGGACCCTCTGGGTCCCTGGGTCCAGCTTGGGCCACACTCACCTCCCATGCCTGGAGTGGCTGGGATCCCGTGAAACATCTTGTAGGGTTCAGGTGGCCACTGCAGAGACCTGGGGAGTACAGCCAATGCCAAATCAAAGGTGACCCCTAACACCCCTGGGTCTCATGTGCTGGACCTCATGAAGAGCTTCCCTGCCCTCAGCAGAGTCAGACAAGAGATAGCTGAGATAGGGGAACTGAAGAACTCCATGAATATCTGCTTTTTTGTTTCCTTTTCTGCTCTTATTCTTGCTAGCACCTGTACCCCTGCCTTGCACATGCCTTATAGCACAAACGATGTATGTCTACCTTGTAAAGGTCAAGAAGTTAATAATTTCTTTGGAGTCAGCACAGTAGATAACATCTGAAGAGTGACCGGGCAAGGCTGTCCTGTGCATATTCCAGGCCATTGACATGGGACTTCAGACATCTTGATGCCAAGACCCCCAGGATATGTCTTTGTCCTGACCAATGTCTGGATGCGTGAGAGGACATAACCCTCAATAAAAACTCCTGACCCCAACCAGAGACTCACTATTCTTTGCTTTCCGAATTTCCCAGATGCTCCCTCTGCTATGCTCTGTCAGTTATGCTATCCAATAAACTCTGTTCTCACTTCCTTCTGGCTCACGTTTGATTTCTAACCTGTGTGAAGGTAAGGACCCTCTTGGCTGGTCCAGCAGGGACCCCCTCTGAGCCCCTGGACCTGGCCTGCCTACATCATAGTGATGAACACACAAGGTGTTATGTGCTGTGGTAAGAACACCAGTTCTGCCCTAGAGACTGTCAGGAGGAAGTGGGTGCTGAGGAGCATCTCAGGAGAGGAGAGACCAGTGGCGAGGGGTGGGGGTGCACTGAAAGATGCAAGGCAGAAGATAAGAAGGCGGCAAGTTTCAGAAGACCTGGGGAGGAGCATTTGGGCAGAGAGAAAAGCGTAAATAACACAAGGCCTTTCAGAGAAATGCAGTGAGAGGGATAGACAAGTGGGGGACAGAGCTTTCCGAATGAGGATGGAGGCGGAACCAAGGTACACAGCTCTGGCGATCAGAACTGAGTTTTATACTAACGCAGCGGGACTCGCTGACGGATTAAACATAAGCTCTTGGGGCTCCCAGTGAGGAAGTGGGCTGAGCAAGAACAAAAGCATGAGGCCGCTGGGAGGGTCCTGCCCACTCAGGTAGTTGATGCAGTGCCTAGAGTCAGTTTCAGCCATGCTTTGGACGTGAAACCAAACCCACTGAAGAAGTATTTGAAACAGAATGTTAATTGAAAAGGAATCAAGAGGGGCGCCTGGGTGGCGCAGTCGGTTAAGCGTCCGACTTCAGCCAGGTCACGATCTCGCAGTCCGTGGGTTCGAGCCCCGCGTCAGGCTCTGGGCTGATGGCTCGGAGCCTGGAGCCTGTTTCCGATTCTGTGTCTCCCTCTCTCTCTGCCCCTCCCCCGTTCATGCTCTGTCTCTCTCTCTGTCCCAAAAATAAATAAAAAAACGTTGAAAAAAAAAAAAAAAAAAAAAAAAAAGAAAAGAAAAGGAATCAAGAACAAGTCCCCTCTTTCTGGCCCAATGACAGTCACGTGAGCTGAGTCGGAAGAGATGGAAAAGGAGCAGGCTCCCAGGAATGCTCGCCCTGGCGCTGTTGTGTGGGGTTCCAGAGGCTCCACAGTCATCCAGGGTGTGCTGAGGCAGTTCAGGCCAGAGGAGAAGCCAGGCTAGCTAGCACCGCTGACGCCTGACACTGGGGGTAGGTGGTGTCACACAGGGGACGATTAACAGGGGAACGAAGAGAGAAAGCAGCCCAGGCTGGAGCCCTAGGGTACCCAGGGATCAGAGGGACCAGAGGGAAAGGGTTAAGGAGCACTTCTCCGAGGGAGGGATCTTGTCAGGGAAGGCAGATGCATTACAGAAGTCCAGCGGGTGGCAGCTGGGAGACTACTCAGCAACCCATCCAGAACTTCTAAGAGGGGGTGCCCGGGCGAAGAGTACTGAAGAGTGGAGAAATAAAGGAAAGAAAGCGCCTGCAGTTCTACGGTGGGATTCCACTCTGTCGCGAAAACGAATGTCCCCTAGCTACAAACGAACATACAGCTAAATCTCAGAAGCCGGACACTGAACCGAAAAGCGAGTTTCTAGATAATGCCCACATTTGACTGTGTAGATGCCGCCCAGGCTGCCCCCGGGTCCAAGCGAGCAATGAGGCACCCCGAGTGGGGCGGACCGTGGGGGTGAGGCCCGACCGGATGCGGAGGGTGCACGCGGGGTCCGCGTGCGGCTCGGGACCGACCGACACCCGCGGGACACACCTGGGGCTCCCGCCCGCTGGGAACGCCGCTCTCAGGGGCGTCAAGCCCGGGGAAATGGCTTCGCAATGCCGGGCGGGGCCGGGACTAAAGAGACTACCCCAAGATGAGGAATGAGGTGCCTGGGCGCGAGAGGAACCCTGTGCGACAAGACGACGCGCACGGACCTAGCCCAGCGGCCTTTTCCCATCCGGCTCAGCCGGCCCTTCCTAGTTCGCCCCACCCGGCCCGGGGTACCTGCGCTCGCTCTGCCCGTCGGGGGGACCCGCGGCGCCGCGCTCCCAATCGACCGCTCGGCGCTCTCTTTGACGTTTGCGCCTGCGCACGCATTTACCCCTAGCTCCCGCAATCTACGCTCGATCACCAAGGTCTGCGCCTGAGCACACTTCCCTCCCAATCGACTACCACCATGACGTCCGCGCCTGCGCACCCGGAAATGGGCGCGTCCCGACTCCTGGCCACGCCCGCGGCCGTACAACCCACAGGCGGAAAGGGGCTCCGGGAAAGGAGACTGCCCTCTCCGCGTAACCACCAAATAACCAGAGCTGCCCCCAGTTCCAGCGGGCTCTCAGCTCCCCTACGGCAAAGTGAACCCCCGCTTTCCCCCTCCCACCCGCCTTCCAGGCAGCAGCGGGGGTGGAGGCAGCAGCGGCGATCGTTTATTTGAGGCGAGGGTGGGTTGCAGGGCAAGGGCAGCGCCGCCTGTCAGAGGCGCCGGTAGAAGAGCTGGGACCCTCGGTCCAGTGTGCACGCACTTCCAGGCTGGCCGGGCAGCAGCTGGCGCAGGGCGTCACGGTCCTCGGTGGAGAGGCGTCTGCTGCACAGCTGCAGCTCCTGGAGCTGCGTAGTGATCCTGTCCCAAAGGCCCAGGCCCAGGGGGCCCTGGACAGCACAGCCTGCAGGGGGGGAGGGGGGAGCTGGTCTCAGGGAGCAGGCCCCTGCGAGGTAGACGGGGGAATCCCGCAGGAGCCAGTGGCGTTCGCAGTACACCTATGGAACTCCCAGGACTGTGTTCTTTTCTACCAACGTGGCCCTCAGGAAGAGGCCACTTCCCCTGAGCCCCAGGGGCTACAACCAGGTGCTTGGGCAGATGCCCAGGAGAGGCCCACTAACACCCTAGGAAGGCGTGTGTGCTTCCAGAGAGGCCACCGGGTCCGTGGGCTCCTTTCATAGCCAGTAGGCAGGCAGGAGGGAGACTGGCTAAAATAAAATGCTGCAATCACATCTGTGCCTCTGACAG
Source organism: Panthera uncia (assembly GCF_023721935.1). Lineage (NCBI taxonomy): Eukaryota > Metazoa > Chordata > Mammalia > Carnivora > Felidae > Panthera > Panthera uncia. Next base: position 420,056 of record NC_064812.1, on the reverse strand, counting down.
TTTCTATGACAATGCCTGGGGTCTTTCCATCTGTAAAATGGACACTATAGGAATGCCTATGGGTCTTAAGAGGACAGACACTAAGCTGTCAAGGTTTGATCTCCAGGGAGGCCAGAGTGCCCAACAGGCTCAGGACCCTAGGGAGCTAGGGGAGAGGACAGGTACAGATGCCAGGTGTGTGGGAAGCAGCCCCTTAGCTGTGTGCAGATATCCCACCAGCTTGCCTTCAGGGCTGCCTTCTTGGAGGAGCCGGCTTGGCCTTGTGGGGTGGGAGTGAGGAGCAGGAGGAACCCAGGGGTTCCCTGTGTACACACCCACTCCTAGTCCTTATCCTCCTAGAGGGCAAAGCCTGGTACTCTCCTGCCCCAAGCCCTGGCTGGATGTGTCGGGCTATTGGGTGGCCAGTTTACCAAATTAATGTCTCCTGGGGTCATCGTCAAGGCAGCTCTGGTAGGGTACTGTGCCTGCGTGTGGCCAAAATGGGAATACACAGGCTGGGAAGGTAGAGTCAGGGCAGGCCCTGCCTGGAAGTGGGAAAATCCCTCGGTGGCAGGTTTTTGCCATCCTGATCTTGAGCTCTGTCCTTTTGCCAATGGTAATTAGGAAATCCTTGTGAAAGGGGACCCACCCCCGTCCCCCCACCCCAGTCACCATGGTCTCTGAGGTTCAGGCTGAACAGGCCAAAGGCAAAGCCCCCATGGTCCTCCCTGCCCTGTGTTAGGAACCGGGCTTATACCCCCTTCCAGTCACACTGGTCACTGTTCCCCATTGTATCTAACTAAAGGAGCCCAGCCCACCTTTGCCATCTGGCTGGTAGCAGTGACAGCCCATTTAGAGGAAGCACCAGGGCTTCGGGTAGGTCCCCAAGCTCACCTGACAGGCCAAGGAAACTGAGGCCTTGGGGCCGCACCTGGAGGGCAGACAGGAGCTCCTCCAGGCCAACACGGCCAATCTCAGGGTTGGCAGACAGGTCCAGTGAAATGAGTGAGGGGCAAAGAGGAAGGCATCTAAGACAACAAGGGAAGAAATAAAGGGGTCAGCCTCTAGGGAGGGAGGCCCCCAGTACTGCAGAAAGCTGCCCCAGACAAACCACAGCTCTGGGAGCCATAGGCCAGGCCCTATAGGCTCTGCCCCAGTATGCACGGGTGCAAGTACTTCTCTAGGGCCAGCTGGACACTGCCAAGGGCCAGGACCATAGTGACCAGGCCTGGGTATATGCCTCCCTGGCTTGGGTGCCCAACACCGCCAAGAGCCAGCTGAGGCTGGAGGGTCATGAGTGGCCCCGGTATGGGCTGCTACAACAAAGGGTAATGGGAAAGGCTGTCAGGAGCCTCAGGAGTAAGGGAAGAAGAAACACAAGGAGGCAGGCTTGAAAGCTGGAAGGAGTGAGGGGAAGAAGCTGTTACTACCAGCTGTTACTACCAGGGCCTTGGGTAGGTCCCCAAGCTCACCTCCCTTCCCTGCCCAACCCAGCGCTCCAGGGTACTGGGACTTGAGATCAGACTCCCTCAGAATAGCGCAGGAGTGGGTGGCACAGCATTACCTGCTCAGTTCTCTCACTGCCTTGTCGCCCAGGTGGTTTGCAGACAGGCTCAAGTGAGTCAGAGCACAGCCTTCCTAGACACAGCAGAGGCCCAAAAGGAGTAGGGTTGAGTGGGGCACCTACCCTCTCTGCCTCCCAGTAGAGGACCCAAACCCAGGTCAGATACCTTCCTTCTTCCTCAGAAACAAGGGGCCAAAGACTGCCTGACCCCCAAGGCACCAGAGGGGAGCAGCATCCCTTCAATGTGAAAATCAAAAGGAAACGCCTCCCCTTCTAAGTCATACTCGACATGTGAAAATCACAGGGATCAGCCCCACGTGGAAGAGTCAGGGGAGAGAGCCCTAGGAAGCCTGGCCAGACCTTGGGATCTGCCTGGGGTCCCAGGCACCTTTCCTGCTGGCCAGGAATTCACAGCCCGAGGCAGGCAGCTCTCCCAAAAGCTTCACCCACAGCTGTTCTTTCTGAACCTGCAACCCTCTTCCCAGGCTGCTCCTACCCCCGCCAGGTCTCAGGTGTGGAACTGTAGCCCGGACAGCCCAGCCTTGGTTTGCCATGGCACCCCCCGCCCCCCCACCAGCCGCATACATACCTTAGTCAGGAATCTGACCACAGGCTCCACGAGGTCTGAGTCACTCTTGCTAGCTGCCACAGAGCTAAGCTCCAGGCGCTGGAGGGTGTGAGCGGGCAGGCTCTGCAGGGCCTGGGCCAAGGCACTGGTGCCCAGGATGTTGTAGGACAGAGACAGTATCTTCAGGTGCTTGGCATCTGCACGGGGGACCAGAACCACTGTCAGCCACACACGGTCACCACCCCAGCCCAGCTGCAGTCCTAGGCCCGACACCTTCATGATCCCTCTGGGGAAGCTATCATCCCTGAGATTTTGTGCATGCAGAACTGAGGGAACTCCCACCTGGGGTTTCCCAGGCAAGGAGGGGACAGGGCCAGACTCCTGAGCCCACCCTCTCCCCACCATCTCTGGGCTACCTGCCTCCCCCAAGCCAGGACGGAGTACCTGAGACAGGCCCTGAGCCAGGGTGTCTGTGAATGATGGGGTGGGGTTGGAGAGCACCTCCTGCTGCCCTAATCCCAGCTTCTCCTCTGCTGTTGCTCTCACATCCCCAAGCCCCACTTCCTAGCCCACCACTTCTGCAGAAAGGCCCCCTGGAGGACTCCGAGTTCCCAGTCTCTCAGTACTGGGACCACCGCTCTCCACGGCCTCGGTGTCCGTGGTGGGATCATCTAAGGCAAACAGAACGCTAAGAGCTGGTGAGAATAGGGAGACAGGGACAGCGGCCCATGGCATGTCCTAGGGGAATGACCCAAGCCCAGGAAGACCTAGCACATTCACCTATGTGCTCCTAGACACCATGCCTGGTCGCCCGGGGCCCCTCTTGCTCAAGGCTCTCTGTGCCCCTGGACATGCCCTTCTGATGGCAACTGGAACCCTGGGGCCAGGGAGTGGACATGCCCATCAGCTCACCTTGGAAGGCACTACCTAGGGCTGCCTGGTGGCTCAGAAAGAAGCTGGGGCCAAAGCCACAGGCCTGGAGATGCAAGGTACTGAGTGAGGGGCAGGCTTGCAGGATGAATGCCAGGGCCTGACCACTGCCATCCCCGAGAGGGTTCATGCTTAAGTCCAGCTCCTCCAAGTTCTGTGGAAGACATGGGCCCCCTGGAGAATCTGGTCTCCTTGCCATCCTAAAGCTGGGCAGAGGTCAGCACTCGCCACTGCACCTTCCCACCCAACGACGGGCTGAATGCAAACGTTCTGATGCCGCCCTGTTGCCAGCCTGCTGCTCCCCGTGCCTCTACCTGCAAGGTGGTCTGCCCCAGGAGGCCTGTGGCAAGCTGGCGTAGGCCTTCAGGACCCAGGTGATTGGAAGAGAGATCAAGGAGAATCAGGCCAGGCATGGTGCCCAGGGCGGCCAGCAGCTCAGCAGCACATCCATCCCCCAGCCGGTTCCCTGCCAGGTGCAGCTCCCGGAGAGCCGCGTGCAGCTTCAGGGCCCGCAGCAGTGGGGTGAGCTGGGTCTGGCGCAGGGCCAGGGAGCAGGCGCTGAATGAGGGGCCCGAGCCCTGGCACTCCATGGCCTGGAGCACCTCCTGGTGCTCCTCTGGAGGGGGGGGGATATAGCGTCACCAGGACCAGAACCTGCCGTTCTGCCCTGGGAATCCTGGGGGGTCAAACCAAACATCTCCCTCCTCACTCATGAGCCCTGGGACACCCCAGAGGTGCTGCAGAGCCCAATCCCACAAGCCTGTGGGCCCAGCATCACTTGAGCTCCCACGCATGGCTGGTGGGTGGGGATGTCCCTTCTCTGACTTGTCAGGTCCTCTCGGCAGGGCTCCAACCTCTGTCACCGCCACATCTCAGGGCCCGAGGCAAGCTCCCTTGGAGAGCCACCCTGAACCTACCCTTCAGTGGCTCCGGTGACTCTATGCCATCCCGCCTCCCACAGGGCCAGTGTTGGGGAACACCCACATGTGTGGGCACTGGGCAGAGGAGGAACTGGGCACTGGGCACGAGGCCAGATGTCGGGGGGAGGGTGCCTCGGTGGATATCTAGGGCTCTGGGACATTAGGCCCACAGACCTGGGAGTGGCACAGGAAAGTGGACCATGAACACCCAGCCCCTCTGCCCAGGCCACTTCAGGCTCTCCTGGGCTCCTACCTTGCTGCAGGCTCTGGCAGGCCCTGCGGTAGCGGTCAGCCAGCGGCGGGAGGTCCCACGAAGTCACCTCAGCCAATACCTGCAAAGCACCGTCACTAAACAGCCCCGGGGGCCCCCCACGCTGGGGGCTCTCCTATGCTCAGGGCCCAGGCTCCTACCACTCACCTCCTCGTTGCTCTGTAGCACATCAGGGATGGGGTCCTGTGGGGCCAGCAAGGCTCCCTCCTTTCGCAAGACGAGCCTCGGCAGCAGCCCACAGGCCTGGCAGTAGCGCTGGGCAGCCTGATCAGCCAGCCAGGCCACAGAGTGGACCTCCCTGCTGCAGGGACAAAGCGGAAGCTGAGCTGGCCAGGTCCCTGCACACACTGAGGAAAAGCCTCTAGGGTCCTGCCATCTCTAGGTCTATAGCTCTTCTGTCTGGCTCCCTCCCTTCCCCTCCCGCTGCCCCTGCCCAGGACATGCCCGTGCTCTCTGCAGCTCTTCCAAGCTTTTCCTAGGGGCCACGGGGCCTGACCTGACCACTCCAGTGCCCTGTCTATGCTCCTGCGGGGCACTCTTACCCTGGCCTGCAACCTCACGTCGGTTATGGGAGGCCCCCTGGACAGCAGGGTGACGCAAGTCAAAGTAAGCCCTTGTGACCCGCGCCATCTGATCTGCAAACGTGAGGGTCCTCCCAGGGGTGCCGGGGAAGCTGGGACTCGGAGGGCATGTGACGCCTTACCTGTGTGGGACGGGGATGAGGAAAAGACTGTCCTGAACTCGCACTCGCACCCGGATGGGAGGGGGCAAAGACGGACCCTGCTGGGTGGGGGCAGGGCACAACAGCCTGAGTCAGAAAACACAGCTGTCTAGCCTCACTGCCCCCACCGCCCCCACCCAGGGAGTGCACCCACCGAGGGCTGGCCCACCACAGGGCTCTTCTCCCCACTGGGCCCCGAGGCCCTGGAGACATCCGGGCTCCATGGAGGCTCTGCAGCCGAGCTACCGTCTCCACCTGCCCTGACCCGTGTACCGCAACTCCTGAGACGGGGCAGCCGGCTCTGCCTGGCCCGGGCCCGGGGCCTGCTGGAGCTCTTGTTGCCTGACCCCGAGGCACTACGACCGGTACTGTCACCACTGCCCGGGGAGCGGGGCAGATGGCCATCCTGGCGGCTGTGGAGCAGTGGTGAGTCGTCCTCCAGCCAGTCTGAGGCCAGACACTCCTCTTCAGGGATGAGCGCTGGCCGTTGCAGGGTGGCCTCGCCTGGACCCCAAGGTGGGCCGGACCCCAGGTGGCAGCTCTGGGCACTGCCCACGCCTCGGACGCCCACCCAGGGAGCACTCGCTGCCGCCGCCTCCCGGTTGCTGGTGGATCCGGGCGTCCAGGCTTTGTCCTGTTGTGGCTGGACAGAATGCCGGGGCCTCTTCTGGTTCGGTCGGGGGGGGCCTGGGTTGTCCTCACCCTCTGAGCTGCTACTGCTGGCCAGTTTGTGCCTGCTCCTCCGAGGCCTGGTCACAGCTGGAACTGTCTGCCCCAGAGAGACCCTGGCACGAGCCTGAGAGGTCCCTGGGGGTCCTGGACAGGGGCTCGAGGGAGGAGAGACCTCAGGGTCAAACAGATGGTTACGTGGAAGAGCGTGGGGAGCCTGGGAGCCGTGGGGAGCTGTGGGGAGATAGAATCTCGTGTGAGGCAGTGTCCGTCACTACCCAACCACCCATGCTAAGACGTCACTTGGAATCGGGGCCTAGGGCACTCTCAGGTCAGGGAGAGCCGTCCCCAGGGGCAGAAGGTCTATACTTGCCTCGGCCTGAGGGGCCCGCCCGGAGCAGCCTCTCCATGGCAACAGCCTTCTCTCGGGTTTCGCTGTCCAGATCCTTGCCATACAGCTTCACCCACTGCTGCAGTGTCTCCAGCGGGCTATGCCCCTGCGTGGCGGTTGGCTGAGCAGGGCTGGCAGGAGCACCCCACCCACCACGGCCTGGCCTGTACCCCCACTCACCTTCGTGGTTCGGAGTGTGAGTGACGCTCCCCGTTCAATGAGCAGTTCAGCCACCTCGAAGTGGCCGCAGTTGAGGGCATCGTGCAGAGGGGTGATGCCTTCACAGCCCTGGCCGCCTGGGTCATCTACCACAGCCCCGTGGTCCAGCAGGAAGCGGACAATGTCTGTGGGCCAGGAGATGTGAGCTAGCTCCCAGCCTTTGTTGGCCCCCGTCCTTGGCATGTACCAGCCCCGTACTCACCCAGATGCCCGTAATTGCAGGCCTCATGCAGGGGTGTCCAGCCACAGTAGTCCCGAGGGTTCAGGGGGTGGCCCTGAGACCAAGGATGGGAAGGAGCCTAACCTGAGTATCCCTCAGGCTGGCCTCACTGTGGGGCTCTGAGCTCCCAGGAGAGCCAGGGCCTGGGTCTCAGAACTCAGAACGGGCCCCGTAAGTCTACCCTCAGGCCTGGCTCTGCCCTGGCCTAGGTCCTAGCAGAGAGAGATGGTCCCCACACAAGATGCATCATCTCAGGGAGGCCCCTGCAGGGACTTGTGCAGGCCCAGCAGCCACGATGCACCCTGCAGCCCCCATGCCCTGCCCTATCCCCTCAGGGAGACAGTGCACCCCAGGAGAGAGTCCCCGTGACCCACAGAGTAGCTAGAACGAGGCAGCAGACCCACCTGCCTTACAAGGTCCTGGACGCGACCCAGGCGGCCCTCGATGCAAGCTCGGTGTAGCAGAGTCTCCCCAACGTCATTGCGCCGGTTCCACTGTGGACAGTTGTGCCAGGACAGGAAGCAGAGGTGTGAGGGGACCAGGCGGTCCTGGCAAGCGTGGGAGGGACACACGCAGTACCCCCACACCATCCTCACCTTGTTCACCCTCTGCCGGCCCAGGCAGGCCCGCAGCTCCTCGTCCTCCTCTGGCTGCTGGGACCAGCCCTCAGCATCACCCTCTGGAACAGAGCCCGGCCCACTCCACGTAAGCCAAGCCCCCCTGTCCCCAGGCTCCCCTCACCTTCCAGGCCTGGAGAACGGGGGTCCAGTGTGGACTGCTATTCCACTCCCAGCCCTGTCCGTGGTTGTTCCTCACTCGCAGACCCCCAGCCCACAGGGGATGCACCCGACCTTTCTGCCCACCTGATCCCTGTCCATCATGTGCTGACCCCATGCCCAGACCCCACTCTGGATCTCCCCACCCCAGACTTCTGTCCGCTCCTGGAAAGCACCCTTGTTGGGCCAAGTCACGCTCACGTTACAAATAGCTCATCCCGTGAGCCCAGGTGCCCTCCACCTGCACGTGCCTGACCTTCCTGTCTGCATCTGCCTCCCCCAACTCACTTGGCTGACCCCAATCCTCTTCTCTGCTCCTGTCCTCTACTCCCTCTGCTGCTGGTCTTTGCTAGAACCTTCTTCTACTTCACGGGCTCCTCTTACGTGACCACTTGATGAGTGGTATTACCTATAGTTCCTGCTTTGGTCCTCTAACTCTCCTCTGGCTGCCTACACCCACATACCGGTGACACGCAGCCTAACCCCCTTCTAAAGCATGGCATAACCTTCCCACAGCCGTTGGCCGCTGGTTCTGGAAGAGGTTCTGGAAGCCCCTCAAATTCAAAACTGAACTTGTTCCTTGTGGCCCCAGGGACAGGTCTCCCACCTCCCGCCTCTCAGCCAGAAGCGAGCCACCGGCTTGCACCCACCAGCCTGGCACCCCCTGGGTGATGGCTCCAGCCTATCCTGCACACCCACCTCCCACAAGGCTGACCCTGCCAGCCTTGAGAGAAAGCCTGCACCAGCTCTCAAGGGTTTCAGGAAGTGCTGAGCTCCTGTGCCTGGCAGCCAGCGTGCTGTCTCCACTCCCCTCTTGTCTGCCCTGTGCCCTCCTCTCGTGGTGCCACTTCTCCAGGTCTGACCCTGCACCTCCTTCCCCAGCAGATACCCACTAGCCTTCCCATCACTGACTCCTCCAGGAAGGTTCTGGAGCTGCCCCAGAGCCCCCCGCCCCCACTCCCCTCTTCCATCTACCAGCACAGACCGCCCTTCCTCCACAAGGCTGAATCCTCCTGTCGCGAGCCGGTGAGCAGCCCCAATGAGGACTCCACCCTCGCCCGGCCCAACCCAGGGCCCAGCCCCAGCAAGTGTCAGGGAGGAAATGCCACGGGCAGCTGGCATAGGGGCCAAGGCAGCATTCGGGCCTCACCACTCTCCGAGAGCTCCACGTCGCTGGCCTCGGGGGTGTCACCATCACCCTCCTCCTCCTTATCCTCGTCCTCCTCCTGGTCTCTGGGCACACTCAGCTCCTGCAGCCTGGCTTCAGTGCCAGGGGCCTCCTGGGGCTGCAGCCTTAGCTGCACGCTGTGGAGGTGCTGTAAGACCTGCCTCTGAGGGGCAGGGGGTGCCCAGTTCAGGGCTCCAGGGGCACTGGACACCCTGAACGGGGAGATGGGGGTGGGGAACGAGGACAGGCAGGTCGCAGGAAAGCTGCACTGGGGGGTTCCACGTGCGTGGATGGGCTTCTGTACCTGCAGCTGGGGCCGCTTGGCCTGCTGGGCACAGCTGAGAGCCTTTTGGAAGCATGGTGCCAGCAGCTCATAGGCATCGCCGGCCTCCTCTCGGGATAGCGCAATGTTTAACCAGGTCTTGGCCTCCTGGAGCAGGAGGAGGAGGGATGAGCTTTGTGGCTGCTGCCCGCCCCATGGAACTGGCCCCGGCCAAGGCCCAGCTCCCTCCGCTGCCCACACGAAACAGGAGGACGGCAGCCCTAGAAAGGGAATGCCTGTCCACACAAACACTCGAGAGTAGCGGTCCTGAGGCAGAGCCGTGGAGACCTACTCGCATAGCCCCTCTGCACCCCGGGTGGGACCGGACGCCATTACTGCTCACCTCCAGGGCGTCGCCACCACGCAGCCTCAGCTCCTGTTCATAGTGGGACACGGCCCGGCGGTGGTCCTTCATGTCTCCCAAGGTGGCGGCCAGGGACACGTGGATGACGGCCAGCTCGGGCCCCGGCCTGCTTAGCAGCTCTGCAAAATACAGCTGTGGAGGCAGTGACAGCGAGGCCAGGGCTGCCTCACACCCCACCAGCCCAGAGTGTCACGACCGCCCCTTTCCTCCCGCCCCAGCAGGGGACGCACACCTGCTTCTGGTAGGCCTCGGCCGCCTTGGGGAAGTCGCCTGCCTTAGAGAACAGGTCCCCCAGCTGCTCGCAGATGCCCATGGCACGCTGGGGGTCACTGGCCTCCGACTCTTGCAGCTGCTGCTGCAGCTGGACCACTGCCAGCACTGCAAGAAGAGCCTTAGTGAAGAGGGGACACAGCGTGGGGCTCCGACCCGACCGCCACCTGTGCATCATGTGCCCTGGGTGGGCCGTCCACTGTCTCTAGGCCTCTGCTCGCCCCTAGGTAAGGGGGCAGTAACAAAACACACCTCGTGGACTTACTGCATGGGTCAGGAAACTAGTAACTGACACCTTGAAGAAGCACCTGGCTCACAAGGGGAGCTACTAGCTCCTGCCACTTGTCAGTCCTCACGGGCCACACGCGCCGTCTGCTCTCCCATCCTCTCTGGCAACACTTTCGTCTCCGCCTTGCCAAAAAGACCCCGGCTCGTCTATAAATGCCCAGCCAGCCTCCTGAGCACCCTCAATGCGTCCCTCAGTGCGTCCCCCTCTGACACACCATGCTGAAGGCTCAGAGAAATGGGGGGCTCTCTTCCCAACAAGAAGGGGGTGGGGAGCGGGAAAAGGCCTCACACTGATGCCGCCATCTCCTCACCCCTTCCGGGGGAAGTTCAGCACCCTGGGTCCCCTTCCAAGGCTCACCATATTTAAGGGTCCGGCAGATCGCTGCCTTCTGCAAAGGCTTCTGAAAGCCCAGCCTGTAGGCTTTCTTCAGGGCTCTTTTGGCAGCCAAAAAGTCCCCCAGGTCTTGGAAGATCTGGGGAAGAAAAGAAAGGTGAGATTGCAGGCTCCCTGGAGCCCGAGCCCCTCGGCAGGCAAGGCCCAGAGCTGTAAGTGGGCACCTGCGAGATGAGCACGCAGCAGTCGCTCTCCATGAGCTCCTTCCTCAGGGCACGTGCGCACTCACGGGCCCCCTCCAGGCAGCGCATGGCCTGGGAGTGCTGCCCTCGGCGCCAGTGGATGGCACCCAGGTTGTAGCGGGCACGGAATAGGTCCTCGTAGAGGCGGTTCTGCCTGTGGGAGGCGACAGGGCTCAGAGTGACTGGGGGGCACCCAAGCGCTGACATGCAGCTGCCGATGCTAAGCCAAGCCTGCTCTATGCCACAGACGTGCGGCAGGTGAGCAGGGAGGGCGGGCGGTGCTCTCTCAGGAGGCTCCTTCCTCCAGGGGCAGAGGCCTTACTCGGCAAGGAAGATGCTCTTCCGGAAGTAGTCATTGCACGGGGCCATCTGCTGCAGGCTCTCGAAAGTGAGGCCCAGGTTGAGGTAGAGTCGGGTCCTCATCTCACTCAGCTCTCGCTTGGTCAGCGTCCCTAGAAGATGCCCCCACAAATCCTCAGTGCCTCATCCCCACTTGGGGTATCTAACTCGGGGTCTGTGCAGCCTCTCCCCCACCCCTCTTCCTGTCTCTTGCTGTGGTGACGAGCTCCTGCTGTAGACAGAGCGTGGGAAGGAGCAGACAACGCCCAGACGTGAGGCTGTGGGGAGCACAGGCCGTGCACCTCCTCATGGGAGGCTTTGAGGACAGATCTCAGCCTAGCAAAGGGTGGGCCCAGGCAGGTAGAACCCACCATACAGACAGCAGACACTGGAGCTGTGGCCTCCTCTGCTAGCAGGTCAGGAGGCAGAGGTTGGGAAGGCCTGGCCTCTGAGGGCCCTCACCCTGCAGCTTCTCGTCCACAATAGCCAAGCTCTTCTCAAAGGCAGTCTGTGCCTGCAGCAAGGCGTCCTGTGACTGACAGTGGTCATAGATGTCCAGGTAAGTGCGGCCAATGGTGGCCCAGGCCCTCTGCAGCTCAGTATGATTAGACAGGGAACGGGCCAGCTCCAAGTAGCGGTGCTGGTGCTGGGGTGCAAAGGAATGGCCATTGTGAGCCAGCTTCCACCTCAAGCAAATCCCATATGTACCCCAACTCCAGGAGGCGCCTACCTCTGCCAAGGAGAACCCCCTACGCCCCTCAAATCCCCACAGAGCAGGACAAAGCCAGGCTGCGCAAGTCCCATATCCTCTGTGCCATGGGCTGCCTGTGGGGACAGCGGTGCCACACTCCAACGAGCCATCATCGTCATGTGGAGGAGACGCCGACTGGGAGTTAGCTGGGCTGCTGCAGCCCCACTCGCCAGGACCCGAGCAGGCCCTTTGTGGACAGTTGTGCCAACTCCCCAGCTGGCCCACAAACACAGCTCAAGTGTTATGTTCGTTAATGGTTTGTGGGGCCAGACTCCCAGGCTATGATGTGCCTACCCAAAGACCAGACTACAATTCCCTGACACAGGGCTGCCTGAGAAGGCCACGTCCAAGCGTGTCCCCCTCTAGCCAGAGCCCAAGACAGTGAAAACTGCTTCTCTCCTCAGAAAGGGACCAGCTCGAAGTGTGGGCTCTGCAGGGCCGGGTGTGGTCAGCATGGGTGCTGGGGGTGGGAGTGGGCGCTGGGGGTGGGAGTGGGCTCTGCCCACCTTCAGGGCAGCTGAGTAATCCTCCAGCTCAGCCAGTCGCTCTCCGATCTTGCGGTGGGCCACGGCACAGCCCAGAGGGTCATCGATGCTCTCCAGGAGCTGTAGCTCATGCTGGTGCTCTCGCAGGGCCTCTGCGTAGCGGCCTGGGCAGGCAGGCGCGGCAGGCTTCAGCCCTGGCTGGGCAGTCGGCCAGAGGCTGCGAGGGCGAGCGAGGGCGAGCGAGGGCGAGCGAGGGCGAGCGAGGGCGAGCGAGGGCGAGCGAGGGC
>NC_064812.1:391259-407968 GCF_023721935.1 Panthera uncia | reverse complement strand
CGAGGGCGAGCGAGGGCGAGCGAGGGCGAGCGAGGGCGAGCGAGGGCAAGCGAGGCCGTGGCCGGCCCTGGGCGGCCGGCTCAGCAAGGTTCCTGGCCCCGGCCCTCGCCTTCCGCCCCCCACCTCCCCGTCCCCGCTGGCTCACCCGGTCCCCCATCCCTTCCTGCCCCCCAGGGCTCCGACCTCCAGCCCTACAGTTCTCCGGGCCCTGGACCACAAGCTGGGCCAGGCCCGGGGCACGTACCATGGCTGGCCAGGAGCTCCCCCAGCTGGTGGGAGAGGGCGGCCTCGTCCCGCAGCTGCCCGCTTCTCTGGGCCTTGGCCTTGGCCTTGCTCAGCTCTGCAGAGAGAGGGAGACGAGGCAGGGACGCTAAGCTCCTTCGCCTGAGTGGGCCAGACCCTCTCCTCGCCCCGCATTCCGCCCGGAGACTCACGACGAAGCTCGCGCTCCACGTTCATCCTCGATCAGCCGCGCGCGGGGATCCGGACTTCCCGCGTTCCCTGCCGCCGCCGCCGCGGCTCCGCCCCCGCCAGGCGGGGGCATCCCGGGAAATGTAGTCCAGCCGCCCGAGGCATCGTGGGAGCCGTAGTCCGGCTGACGTCCGGTCAGGAAGGACGGTGAGAGGGCGGTGGGAGGATCGGCACCTCCGTAGGCTCTTGGGGTCGCGTGGAAGCTGAGCCCCATCCTCACCCCTGGTCCCGGCCCCGCAGCCGCCCTTGGGGTGCGGTCTCCTGCGCTCGTGCTGCCGCTAACCACTCACACACGCGCAAAGCCTGTCTGCGTGAGCGACTTTACTTGGGAGACACACCGCCTTCATATAAAAGGAAATGAAGGGATCTATGATCTAATACCCTTGAGTACTTGGATATGTGCATGTAATCAAATACGCCCCTTTTCACAGAGCCCGCGGAACAGCCGCGAATGCAGCCCCAGAGCCGTCGCGTTCAAGGACACAACCCCCCGTGTTTTGGGGGAAAAGGGGGGATGGATGTGTCTTCCAAAGTGAACAAAGTACTTCTTCCTCAGTGCGCACACAACGAACTCTTGAGGGCTTGGTGCACCCAGGCCTCAGACCTCTAAATGCCTGTCCTGTATCCACTGCTTTGAGGAACCAACACCTGCCATGCCTTAGAGGTTTCAGTCCCCACTACACAGCACATTCAGCCCCGGATGCAGGGTGATGAGACTGGTGTCCAAAGACCCCAGGGGAGGCCCGGAAAGAGTGTGAGGTAGCTGCATTTATTTTCTGTGGAAGTCAAAACAGACCCAATAGGGTAGAACTCTCAGCCAGTGGATGAACCATGAGGCCCACAGTGGAGGAAGTGAGAGAAGGGGTAGATGGGTCTGTGGGTCTAGGGAAGACTGCCCAGGACCGGTGATGAGGCTGCAAGGAGTGGGGGCAAGGGCAAGTCTGAGGAACTGCAGGAGATGGGAAGTTGGATCCAGGGAACCCTCTTCTCTTGGAAGGGTGAAGGGCTCTGCAGGTCCCTAGTTGGGTCTGGTGGGTGGGGAGCACAACAGGGAGGCCCTGAAACCAAAAGAGCTGCTTGGAGGGCAGGCTGCTGGAGTGTGAGGAGCACAGTGAGGGGTAAGTGGAGATGTGGTAGGGGTGAGAGAGCGAGGCCAATGGGGGTAGAGACTGGCTCAGCTCAATAGGCCAAGGGCAGAGACTGTGTTGGGGCTCCCCTTCCAATGTCAGCATTCACAAGACAGCCCAGAGAGGACCCCACTTCTCTATGCCTCAGCTTTCCCACTGGTCAGACAAGATGTGTATGTGGGGCAGTACTGAGCAGGGTCCAAGGAGTGGGGGCCGGTAGGGGCAGCAGCTGAGTCCTGCCCAGGATGCTGGCTTCACCCAGGGAAATGCATCCATGAGGCTGGCTCTTCACATAAGGAAACACAGACAAAACATGGTTTGGAATTTTTTTGAAACTATATAGTTACATACAGAAAATATCCAAAGAGAACGCAGACCACAATAGTGACATGTAAGTCATTTCCCACAATGATAAAAACACCTCTCGCTTTCCTCTTTAAAAAATTATTTTTATTATTTTTGCAAATGTCTCACTTGGGTGAACTGAGGGATGTAGTGCACATAGGGGAGTGGTGATGGCGGAGGGGGCAGCCTGCTGTGTGCCCCCAGGCCTCCTCCACATCTGCCAAGGTTGCACCCCCACTCTCTCTAGCTCAGAATGCCAAATGCCAAGGGGTCCTGGAGACAGACCACTGGTGTTCTCTCCTAACAAGGAGGTTGGGAAATCCCCAGTAAATCAATGACCCCGGTGAGATGCCACAAGTAGGTTTGTGGCATCAGCTTCCAAGAGTGGCCACGACACACTACAGTCTCCCAAGGTACCTGCCTCCACCAGGATGTAAGGCTCAGCTGCTGGGGTGAATGTCAGAGTGGGGGCTGTGTTGGGCAAGGCGATGCTGGGATGTATTACTACTCCTCTTGGGCACCCCCCAGACATGCCCTTGGGCTGCCAGAAATAGTGGACTGTATGCCCCCGGCAACCCGGGAGCCCTGGTGCTGCAGAGCCCAGCCCATCTACCACCCCCATCTAAGAGCTGCTAGCCCTAGGACTGTGGGGACAGGGCGCAGAAGGCCCAGCTGGCCTTGGTTTCTCCCTCCTGTGGCCCCTGGCCTGGTCCCCTCTGGCAGCCACATACCTGACCTGCATAGAGATGTTGCCTCCCACCCTACCCCACCCAGGAGAGCCTTCGGGCGCTGCTCCTCTGCCAACTCAAATCTTTCACACACAAACCTAAATTACAGGCAGACCAGGCAAGCCTGCCCCTACCCTGACTTCTCCCCAACATGGTCACTTAGAAATCCAGAACCCCTACACAGAGGGTGTCCATCCTTGAGAGATGCGGAGATCCAGGGACATGGGACCATCCCCTCTACACACAAGACCTAGCACACGGCTACCTGAATCTCATCCTCTGTATCTGCCAGGTGTGTGTGTGTGGCGGGGGGTGGTGGGGGGGTGGGGTGGGGGGGTGGGCAGCACTTGAGGACAGGGGGACTCATGCCAGGGTGTGCTCCCAAGGATGTGTTGGGGGCCAGGGCACGGGGTCTTTGTGGAGGGTAGGAAACCAAGTGTAGCACCTCTGGGTGTCCTCAGTGGCCAGGCACAGGTGGCCTTGCAGGAGGGGGTTGCCCCATAAGCCCCACACCCTAGACTGGAAACAGGAAGCTGAATAGTCTTCTCAGTAGAACTAAGCGAGCTGCCCTGGGGTGAGAATTGGCTCAGAGGGCTGCCTGAGCTAGGCACTGGAATGAGACTCTCACTCTACCCCATGCATGGCTCCTTACCTCTATTTTTCAGCCCCCAACTCTCAGGCCAGGAGAGGGAGGGACCACAGGGAAAGGCCAGGCCTGCGGCTCTGCACGCTTACTGTCAGGGCTGCCCCAAGTGCTGAGCCTACTGGGCCCTGGAAATGGGGAGCGAGGCTGGTGGAGGAGGGCAGAGACTGCTCTGAAGCGTGGGGTAGGCCAGGCCTGGGTCAAAGGAAACGGTTCTTTGGTATTGAAGCAGCAGAACCCTATCGCAAAAGAGATGTGTCTCCTAAGCAAAGGAGGGGAGCCAAGCTTTCCCCTTTCCAGCGGCTCCGAGGGTCTCAGGGTCCTCCACACAGGGCTCCTACCCTCCCTGTGAGGCCCCCACACAGGGCCTGCTCACTGCTCACTGAGGCCGTGAAGAGCTCCCTCCAGTGAGAAGCCACGTCGCCCAGGGACTGACCTCTGGGAGGTGGCAGCCAGTTCCTGATAGCAGCACGGGGATGGCCAGCCCACTGGAAACCTCCCAGCCAGGCTAGCTCACTGCCTGCGGCCCCCACAGCTTCCCTCATAGGCTGGGGATGCTGCGCTCTCAAGGCTGAATACAGAAAATAGATTCTCTCTTGCTAAATTTACATAACTTATAGAAGAGCCTGTGAAGAGTTTAATTTTGTTTTCCTGGAAAGAGACAGAATTTCACCCTGCATTCCGAAGCATCTGCTGAGCCCTGGCGGCCAAGTCCTATCTCTCTGGAGCAGCTGGTGTGTGTGTGTGTGTGTGTGTGTGTGTGTGTGTGTGTGTGTGTGTGTCTGGTTGCGCGCATGTGTGCGCTGGGGCTGCTGCAAGACCCGGGTCCTGCCTGCTCCCCTGCCCAGGCCTGTGACAGGGGGGGCAGTGTCTCCGAGTCTCTGGCGGGGGGCGTGCATGGAGGCGTAATAACAAGGACCTGCGGGCTCTGACCCCCAGGCCAAACCAAAGCTCCCCCGATGTCCAATTACAGCCACACCTTTCCCTCGAACAAAACAGAAAGTAGGAAACAAGGGTGCCTTTTTAATTGCAATCAAATATGCCGTCTGAAGTCAGCGTGCTCCCTGAGCCCGGCCCAGGGGCCGGGCGCAGCCCAGAGCAGACGGTGCGCCTCACTGCGCCATGGGGGCCAGGGCATGGCCACGGGCTTAGCCCCATCGTGTCCCTGAGCCACCGTCTCCTCTGCAGGTGGCCCAGCCTCCGGTGCCTGGGACAGGGGAGGCGGGGCGGAGGGCGAGGTGAGAGCACTCACACCTTCGCACACGCATGCAGACCTTCCCAATGTTTGCATCTGTTCCTTCTCCTCTGCTAAAACGGTCAGACGGCACGGCGAGGCCGCTGCGGGGCAGGCGCGGGCAGCGCGGCGCCGCCTACTTCTGTATCTGGAACAGGAAGAGCCGCAGGTTGATGTTCTTGGCGGCTAGCAGCTTGTTGCACTCCACAGAGTCGACGATGGGCAGTGGCACGTAGTCCGTCTCGTTGCTCTCGTTGGTGAAGACAAAGTGGTAGATGACGGGGCTGATCTTTACATCATCGTACGGGCCCTTGAGCAGCAGGAAGGAGCACTCCAGGGGCGCCGTGACCTTGCTCTTGAGGAGGAGCTGGAAGGAGAGTGTGCGCTTGCATGACAGGTTGGGGTTCCGCTCCGAGTCGTTCACGCGTGCCTTCAGGACCCACGTCTGGTTCAGCACCGTGAACCTTGGCGTCTCGTAGTACAGGCGCGTGATGAAGTCATCTGTGCGGTATGGCCGAAACTGGACCTCTGTGGAGACAGACAGGCCGGGAAGAGCCGGCAGTCAGTGTGGGTGGGGCCGGGTGGCGGTGCCTTCCAAAGGCCGAGGATGCAGGCTCAGCCAGGGAGGAAGGCGACTTACCGGGAGGACACAGCGTGCTCTACTTGTCACAAGGCAAATCAAACGCAATTATGGCAAATGGAGGCGCACACAAGCTTTGGGGGAAACAACTACAAACAGAAGTAACACGCATTAGCTGCAGGGAGTCCAGAGGCTGAAAGAAGTGAGCGGCCCGACCCCCGCTGGCCTCCCTCTTCGCCTCCCCCAGGGCCCAGCCCAGGCAGAGGGAGGCCCACCCAGGGGCGTGGGTAAGCAGACACACAGACAGGATGCGTTCTGAGAACAAGTGCACTTTATTGGTTCTGATACAGAGCTGCCAGAAAAGCCGGCGGGCGGTCGGGCAGGCAGGCACGTGGCACGTGAGCCCGCACGGGGCGCAAGGCAGAGTGCTGGCGTGTGGCCCAGTGCTGGGCTCCTGTGCTGTCACACAGTTCTCTCAGCACAGCCCGGGGCCCACGGCCCGCGAGTCCCTCCATGGAGGTGGCCAGTCCTTCCTGCGTGGACGAGGATCCCTGCCCAGCCACCGCCACAATCATGATGCCTTGGCCTGCCCAGACCCACAAGGCCCGGCCCGGACTGTCTGTGCCATGGCGCCCACCAGGGCAGCTGAGGCTGCAACTAACCAGGGGCCGTGACCTGCTGCTGCTGAGGCTGCTGGCCCTCGGCCTCCCGGGCCTGTGCAGGCCTACACCTAGCCAAGGCCTAGTCCAGGCAGCATGGTGTGACTGGTTGCCTGCGACCGCCCTTGATGCTCTGAGCCGGCTGCCTGGTGTGGGCTGAGTAGTAGAGGGTCGTAGTCTCCCTGAGTGGCCCCAGTGGCAGCAGGTGCTTCTCGCTGTTCTCTGTGTCTGGACCAGGCTCTGGCCTGGTTCCTGCTCCCCAGCATGTCCAAAGGCAGTGGCCGTGGCCAGGAGAGCCCATGAGATCCAGTGGGCCTGAGTGCCGTCCAGCCTGCCCGTCTCTGGGCGTCCACTCCCGGCTCTGCATTTTGAGCCGGGCACCCTCAGCTCATTCAGGAGCCCCGCCCCTGAGCATCTTCTCGATGGCCTCAGGAAGCCCGTGGCCACTGCAGTAATTGCCTGCAGGCAGGACCGGATGTGCTGAGTGCTCTTCTCGCCTTTGGCTCCACAGGACAGGCCTCTAGCTCCCGGGCCCTCCAAGACACACCCACCTTCTGCTTAGACCCTGACTGTCCCAAGGCTGTGCAGCCCCACGCAGTAGGATGCCACGTCATTAGGATGGCAGGGCCGGGGAGGGGAGGACAGGTGAGAGGGCCTTCTGAGAGCCATGCAGGTGCCCCCGGGGTCCTGCCTCGGCCCATCCCCTGCTCGGCCTCTGGCACATCTTCGCCCCCAAGGTGTCCTCCCATTCGCCAAAAGCTTGTCCAGAGCCTGGCCACCCAGCATGGCCTGTGCTCGCTGCTCAGAGCCCACTGCTCCCCAGGCTCCCAGCGGCCGCACCCCCCCTCACCCCATGTGGCATGCAGTGGGCCATGGGGCGCCTCACCTGTGTAACCGATCTTCTCAAAGCTGAGCAGGCTGAAGATGCTGTTGTAGAGCTGCATCTCCTTGCGGTGGCTCTGGTCCATCTCGTCTAGGATCTCCATCAGCTCGTTGCCCGTCTTGGTTGGGTGGGCGCACGCAGCCTCATGCACCGTCAGCTCGTGGAAGGGGCCATGCCACGGGCAGCCGATGCGCTTATATTTGCACTGGGTCACCCTAGGGAGGAGGCGAGCACCGTGGTCACGGCCTGCGCCCTGCGGGAGGTGGCTCTGCCCAGTGGTCCTCCAAGGGTGGGCCTCTGCCTAGCCCTGCTCATACACAGACTACCCCCCGAAGGCCATTTTCCCCATGTGCCAGCTCTCAGGAAGGGGTCAGGGTGTGTGTGAAAGAAAAGTAGCCCATGAGAGCTGTGGCTACACAGGCCACCTACACCCTTTGCTGTGAGGACTCTCCTGCTTAATAACAGTGGCCACTGACCATGGTCTTGCACCCTATGCAGCTTCACACCAAGCGAGGCTCGGTGGCCTGGCCCCACTGGGCAGATGGCAGTGTCAACCAGCAGGGGCTGGGTGGGGGTGCCCGTGCAGCTTCACACCAAGTTCCTAGAACTTGTCATGCTCTCCTGGGCCCCAGGATGCCAAGGACAGATAGCCTCTAAGAGGCCACCATGCAGCCAGAGAACCCTGGAGAGCCAGGGTGCTGTCCAAACAGGCACCGGGTCCAGATCCAAGCCCCCTGCCCTCTGTGGGGCCCCGCCCCCACCCCCCAGCCCCCCGAGGGCCTGGGTCCTGTGTAGCTCCACCCTAGCCCACTCCTTCTAGGCTGTCACCGGGCCATGTGTGCAGAACCCAAGGCCAGGGCAACACAGCCAGAGCATCCCACATGCTGCGGCCTCGCCTGCACCAGGGTGGCCTCCAGACCCGTCCTGGGCCCCACACGCGTGGCTAAGCCTCTGGTGGGCAGGCCGGCCCAGGCGGTTACCTGTCCTGGCACTCCTCTTTCTGGTGCCTCTCCAGGAGGGAGCGGGGAAACTGGCGCAGGCAGAAGCCACACTCGGAGGGCAGCTCGCTCACGGCTTTCTCCACAGCCAGGTTGCGGCAGCAGAGGCTCTTACTGATCTCACAACGACAGTTAGGGCACGTGGCCTGCTCCTCCTTCAGCCGGGCATCTGCTAGTAGGTGGATAAAACAGCCAGCGCACATCAAGTGACCGTTAGTACACTGCGAAGAAGGAAAGGGAGATGAGCTCACAGACTTGCAGGACGTGCACACACGCACGCACCAGCATGCCCCGCCAGCTCCAGCTGCAGAAGGGACTGCTGGCGAGGAGAGGCAAGGCACGCTGTTGTTTAGCAAACAGAGCCACTGCTCAGGTAGGACAGGCCTTTTTCCTGGAACACTGCAAAGACACGGCCGATGGAGCTCCTGTGGAGAGGTGGGTGACTCAAAAGTGGCCCCTGGTGGCTTACAGAGGTAACAGATCTCCACCGAGGCAGGCCCACTAGTGGTGATTGGTTTGGCCACACTGGGGCTTGAAGCCTGGCCTCTTCCCATCCCAGGAGCTAGGGACTGCCTCGAGAGTCCCCTAGAGGCCCTGATTTCGGGACGCCTACAGGAACACAGGCTCTTGTCTGAACATGGCTGTGGCACTTGGCCAGCAGCTGTCAAGTGGGGCAGGAGACACTGCTCCCCTGTGCTGGCGGTTGGGGGCCTGTCCCCTCCACTCCAGCCCTCCTTGGCCAGCACGGGTGAGAGTGTAGTTGCCACCCACGCAGTAAGGCTGGCTACCGGCAAGGGACTTCCTAAAAACTGCACAGAGCTGTGGCAGGTGGGGAGGCCCAGTTGGCCTGGGACAAGGATGTGTGGGCACAGTGCATGCCTGGAGGGGAGAATGGGAGCTACAGGCAGGACATATCGCTGAACTAGGTCGGTAGGAGCCGGGCCCCCTCCTTTTGTGAACCCGCAGATCTGAGACCCAGACACTGTCTGCCAGCAACCTGCGCCTTGCTGGGAGTCCTTGCGCATGTGGGCAGTGGGCTGCCTGCTCAAGTCCTGTGTTGGGTCTCTGACTGATTCCACACATACCTCCTGAGTGCTCACTTGGCGCCGTCGAGAGAGATACACAGGCTGTGGGGTTGGCCCTCCAGGGGCTCCTAGTAAGAAGGGCAGGAGAGGCCCACAGAGAAACCAAGAGACACAAGAGCAAAGCCTTGAGCTGAGCGTCCCCTGAGGGCAGACACACCTTCCTTAGACCTGATCCTGACTAGTAAAAACCTGCGGCAGCGGCAGATGGGGAGGAGCAGAGGTCAGGGAACATTGAGGGGACACGTGGGGGTTCTGCCAAGGGTGGCTGGATTTCCACTTGGAGACTCTCCCACAGCCAGCCGGGGGTAAAGGGGCAGACAGCGCCATCAGAGGTCTCGCCAGCAGCTAGCCTGGGCTCACCAGCTGTGGCAAACCTCCAGAAAGCCACTGGGCCACAAGCTTCCCTTGAGGTCCGGGACCCTTCTGGAGGGGGGTGCAGTGCAGTAACGGCCTGGCCACATCCACACACACGGGGCCCTCAGTAAACACCCACTGCCATCCCACCAGTTCAGGGGTCTGTGCACCCAGAGCTGGGGAGCTAGGGTAGGCTGTGAGCTCTTGGCACCCATATGCCAGGCCTGGGGTCTAGTGAGTGGTGGGACTTACGTGCTGAGGACCGGTGGGGGTAGGCTGGTTGGGGACAAAGGCCTCACACGTTGAATCCGCGTCCACACAAACGCCCCACAGATTATCTGCACTGAAATCTCAATTTCTAAGTCAGGTCAAAAATTAAAATGTGCAAGATGTGGAGGAGGCGCTGGCTGGGCTCAGGTTTGGAGGAAAAGGGTCTGACGGGGGTGGGCCTGTGCCAGCACTGGACACACAGGCTAGCTGCAGAGTGCTGCTGGCCCAGCCAAGGGACAAGCCAATACCCACATTCAGCCAGCACCTTGCCAATTACCCAAGGGATCCGACAAGTAGTTGGGAAGGGCTGAGGCCTGCTCACAGGAGGAATAGGCTGGAAAGGCAGTCTACCCTGTCCACCCCCAGAGGTCAGTGGAGAAGCCAGAGATGCGGTGACTGGAGAGGAGGGGGACACAGATGCCATAGGCCCCTGCCACCCTGTAGGAGGCACAGAGACCAAGGGCCTGGGGCATACCTTTAATCACAGCCCCCACCGCGGGCCTGAGCCCGACAGAGGCCTGGGTTTGCCAAACCCGAGCCCCAGAGAGAAGATTGCTGGGGTGCGCAGAAGACACAGGGAAGCTGAACATGCGATCTAACTACTAACTCACAGGAGGGGGAGACTTCAGGCCGCCCCCTGGAAGGGAGGCCAAACCACAGAGAACCACATTCAGTGAAGCCATGACCAGTGCCCGGCACCCTCAATGAGGAAGCCTGGCCAGATGCACACTATGAGACCCTGCCCCCCCACCCCAGGGCCCGGGGCCCCACACCACTCCATATGCACTCTAGTTCTCGATGCTTCCTGGTGAGAGGTTGCCTGGGCAAGGCTCAGCTCTGCAGTCACCACTGGCCTGAGTGGAACAGCGACAACACCCACCTGGCATCTCTTCTATTTCAGGGTGGCCCAGCTGGGGGTGTGTGGACCTGAGGGTGAGAGGCTTGGATGGCATCCTAAGACCTGAGGAACACCAAGGTTACCACGTGTGTGACTGCTCACCTCCCGGCACTGCCCTGAAACCCCGCTATTCTGAGGCAGAGAGAGGTGGCCTGCATACCCCTCCCAATAGGCCCCTCCTTAGAGTTCGGGGGCTGCAGGAACATCCAAGCTCTCACGCCAGCTCCCACCCCTCCTCCTCCTCCTGGAGCCTCTAGACCCAACACGGGTTTAGGTGATAGGACTCTACAAAGAAGCACTGAAACTTGCCCTCCTTGGGGGAAGGTAGGGCCCCTGCCCCGTAGATCCCAACAGCTCAGGTGAGAGCTGGAAGACAGTGAGCCAGCAAGATGCTGCAGCCCGTCCAAGAGACAAGCTGATACCCACACACAGCCAGTGCCTCACCAGGTACCCACGGGATGCTCCTGGGTGGAAACAAGGTGGCTGGCCTGGGTCCAGCTGACACCCAGCCCAGGAGATCTGTCCACAGCAGGGCAGTCACCAGGCTCCAGAGCCCTCCCTGCTATCCAGGCCCTCACTGTCCTCCCAAGCAAGACCCTGACTCCACATGCAGGCCTGGCCACATGCTAATGTAGACCCAGCCTCCTCAGTGGCTAGGCTGGACTGCACCTACCCTGATTTGCCCAGCCAGAAGCTGAGTCCCAAAGGGCTTTGCACAGTATCAGCTGCCCGCCAAGCCTTTGATGGACAGCCCCAGCCAGAACAGGCCAGAATGTCCCACTCCACATGCTAGAGCCAAGCTCCCAAGAGCCTGGGTACCCCAATAAGCAGCTCCTGAAGCGCCCACCCGGGCTGCCGGTAAGATCCTGATGGGAGGAGGGGCAGGAAGAAGGGCCTCCCAACTCAGAACATTACAGAGCCTCCCAGGACAGATGGTGGCTTAGACTCTAGCCTATAGGTCACCAGCAGCATAACCCTGGCTTGTTGCTTCCCTCTCTGGGCCTCACTCTACTTAGGCACAAAGAATGACAAAGACCGACTCACTTCATCATGTGGGGTGAGACAACACGTACAACAGCATGGCTTGGCCCCCAACACATGACAGGCACAGAATAAACACTCACCATGGCCATCACAGAGCAGAGCCTGGCCGGCCAGTCACATGGCCACCACCTGCAGAGCCTCAGAAGGGACTCCTGGCACAGGTGTGCAATTTCAGCAAAAGCCCCTCCCTCACCCCTGAAGTCCCCAGCCGCATCCAAGCCACAGCAATCCCCTCCAAAGCGCTCCGCAAATGGCCCAGGAATGGGCATTTGTACCTGTCCCTGCAGGACATCACCCAGCAGTCCCTCCCTCTCTCTACCTGGGCACAGGCAGCTTACAGGCACCCAGGTCAGCTTCCCCCTGGGCTAAGGAGGAGCTGAATGTACCTTCCAGACTCATGAGTGGGGAGCCCTGACCCCAGGCCTTGGGCTATGAGAGGGTCTTAGAAAACACCCAGCCACCCCACCCTGTCTTCTGGAAACCAAGCCTTGGTCAGTCGGCCTTTCAGGCCCTCTTTCAAGCCTGGCATACATCGTCCCCTCAAATCCTAGGCCCGTGAGAGCAGCTCACCACCAAAAGCATAGCTGAGGGCACTAACCGCAAAACTGCTCCTTAGCCCAGCTGCAGGCCCCCCTTCATCATGCCCATCAGGGCTGCAGGGCACCCCACACCCCCCATGTTTGGCCTGAAGTCTCCTCAATCTCTTAACTCAGGTGGCCTAAGAGGGACCTCACTGTGTCCAAGGAACAAAGGGGTTTTAGGTAAAGCCAGGACTCTTAGCTCTCCGCCACATTTCCGGTTTTAAGCCCCGGACCTTGGGCTCCTGTCATCATGCTAACCCGAGTCAGGACTGAGGCTCTTGCTCAGAATGTGGATACGCCCTGGATCAAAAGGCAACTCAAGTGACAAACCACCACCACGAAAAAATAAAACTTCTCATGCGGCCAGAGTCCAGAAACTTTGCCCTTTCTATGCTCTTGTTTTAGATACCTAGGCAGATACATTTCTGTAGCTCTTTTCTGCTACCTTTCTCACCTCAAGGCGAGAGCCAGGAGCTAGAGAAGAGAATCCCAGGCCAGGTGGGCAGGCAGCCCTGCAGGGGATTCCTTAAACATCATTTAGAATAGAGCCTGCAGCATCAGGCATGCTGACAGTGACGGGATGCCCCCCAAGGCCTGTGAGCACACTGGCTGGAGCCTGGACAGAGGTGGACCCACCCCCGTTTCCTAGGTTTTTTTTTTTTTTTTTTTTTTTTTTTACCAACGTGACTGCCAATCAAGTATCCAGTCCCCTTGCGCCAGGGCATGAGGCAGGTCCTGGTGGGGACCAGAGGCCTGGGGGCGAGAGGCACAGCAAGACATCCCCTGTGCTCCCACAGGGCAGAAACTGGCAAGCGACCCGTGAAGCAAGGACAAGCATCCTGTAGCAGGGAGAGACAATGGCTACAGAACAGGGTCACGGCCTCTGTAGGGCCCCAGAAGAGAAGTAGGAGTGGGGACGGGGCATGCAGGCGGAAGGGGCACAGGAGCAAAATGCTGGAATGGTGAGGTGTGTTGCTGGCAGGCCAAGGTCTGAGGCTAGGAGTGGTGGGTCAGAAAGCCAGTTGGGGCCACGCCCTGTGAAAGACCCCCCTGCCTACTCCTTCACCCTGATGGAGGTCACAGGGAACTTTTTCTGGCAGAGAGCCCAGCGAGGGGTTGGGAGACCTTGTGGCCCCTCCCTCCAGATGCTGGACCACAGCTGAGGGCCTCGGCGATGTCTGCAGGGTCACACCAGGTGTGTCACACAGAGGACACACTGGGCCTTGTGTGTAGGGTTGGGGGACAGCCTGGGAAGGAGATCAGGATAAGGTTGCATCTTCAATGCTCCAGTCACCAGAAAGGCTGCCTTTGTCTCCCCCAGAGGAGGTGCTCCCATATGCCGAGGGGGCCGGGTCACATCACCCTAGCACCACAGTTCTGTATCTACAGCAGGTGCCTGTTGCGCACTCCTGCATGAGTGTCCCTGTTGCAACTCCAGTCCTCCTGCCCCCACCTGGGTGCTGCCCAGGACTCTGGAGATGTCAGGCCAGTCACCAAGGACACACCCAACACCCACACAAAGAACATCAAAGCCAGCATCTGCTGAACCTACTCTGTCCTTGATCTGACCTGACCTACCTTAAAGTAGGCCATGGTGAAAACCATTTGCATGACTGCCTTGCTCTTATACGAAAGCAGGTTTCCCAGCCCAGGTGTGTGGTTTGATGTGCTAGATGTGTGGGAGAGCCAGCTGTGTGAAGCCAGGGGCTCAGGCTCCACAACAGCCGGAGAAGTCTGCTCCGGGTGAGCTCTTGCCACCACCAAGGCTCCCCTGGTGGCATGGATGTGGGGGCTGGTGGCCACAGCACTCTCAAGTTGCCACGCACTCAGCCAACTCCAGAGGCCCATGGAATTGTCCCCTGCAGACCCAGCCAGGCACAGTGCACTGGGCTCACCATGGCCACTGGTAATTCTCCTCACCCCAGAGCTGGGCACCATCTGAGACAGTCCCCAGACGCACAGCGTGGCTGGTGCCTGCTCCAAGCTGTGTGTCCTGGTGGAGTCAGGAGAAACGTTGCTGGTAGGAACAGAGAATGGAACACGTCACATGCCTGAGACCAGCCCACCAAAAAAAGGACAGTCAACATGACATACCAAAGAAGACCCCCAGAAATGGAGCGGCTGAGCCCAGGCCAAGAGATAATGGTCAGTAGTGGGACCCAACCAGGGACATGAAGAAGGTTAGGAGACAGCATGTATAGGGCCTACGCCATTTATGACCAGATCCTCCTGGGAGAAAACCCAGCTCAGATGCATCCAGGCTCGTCCCCACCCCTACCCTCAATGTCCCCATCCAGGTCACATGCAGCGGGGAGCCACCAAGAAGCCTTCCCTCCTTCCTCCAGCTCATCCCTCAGGCCCCTCGTGGGCACTGCTATGCATCCATGCCAGGCATGCCCCCACCCACGGCATGGCTTCCAGCAACCAAAGCATGTTCCGATCCGTGGCAGGACTCTAGTCAACCCTTCTAGAGCCAAGGGCTCTACCACTGATCACATGTTCTAGAGCTTTCTGTAGGCATCCAGAGATGAGAGAGAAACAACTCCCTATCAAGGCCCAGCTGTCACTTTGGAAGAATGGAGGTAGGGCAGGGGCCGGTGCTAAAGCCTACAGTTCAGCGTCATGGTCTCTCCTTGCTCAGCAGGCCTGTTTCCAGGGAAGCTGCTGAGCAGAGCCCACTAGGTCATGGGAAGGCCACAGGTCAGGGCTATCTCAGCTCCTCTACTCTCTCCATCATCACAGCTGTTTAGCTGCCTGCCTCCAGTCTGCCCAGGACGGAGCTCAGCTCCCAGCACACTGCAGGCCGGTTTGAACCAGCCAGGCTCAGAGGCCCCATCACCGGTAGCTCTGGCCAGAGGCAGAGCTTTGGCTCTCTGTGCTGAGTGGACCAGGAAGCAGCACCATGTGGCCTGTCATCGTGCCAGGGCCAGGTCTAGCCCACTCACAGGATGGGGGGAGAACCCCAAATTCCCCTGGGACCCTCCCCCACAACCCATCATTGGCTTGGCTTTTTTGGGCTCTCATTTAAGACCCAAGAAAGGAAGACTTCTTCCACCTGAGAGGATCAAAAGGTCACGGGCAAGGAGAAAATGGGCTGGAGAGGGAACAATTCCTGAAGGGTCCCTCCAAGGCTGAGGGTCCATGGGAAGTGCTCCTCCAATTGGGTCAGAAGGCCTGTGGTATTCCTGAACTAGGGCCTCTGGCCAGGAGGTTAGGCAGAGAGCCAGTGCCCTCATCCCAAAGAACTCAACCCACTTCCCTGCCAATGCCTTCTCTTTCCTCTGTCACCTGGGTACACCAGGGTCCTCCTAAGCTACGTCATGCCAAAGCAGGAAAGGATTTGGAGATCTAGAGGCGGGGGAGATGGCAACCCAGATTAGCCCGGTACTGCTTACTACAAAAACGGCCCTCTTGCCCATGGCCCCCTGTTTGAGTAACAGAACAAAGCCCCATCAGCCATCACCAGTCCTGTAAGTGCAAAGAAAGGTGACCGAGAACCTGTTCCATTCCTCAAAAGGATTCTGGGAGGAAGCCTATCAGAGGGGTGGGGGTGGGGAGAGAGACAGGTGGACAAAGAAGAGAGCACACTGTAAACTAATTCTAGGGCCAAGGTGTGGCCCCTGCTGCTCTGTGACGCCCATGTAAGATCCACCTGGGCCAAGTCCCCTCTCTGATGGCTGTGTCTGGTTAAGGATGGAGTCCAGCCAACATTCTGGATTCTCAGATGGTAAAAGGAGGGTGGACACACCTCCTGGAGTGCTGGTAGCCTGAGAAGCCAGGCCTGGTGTGGGTAAAGTAGAAAGGGGTGGGAATCTAACTTAAGGCATAGCATATACAGAAAGCATAAGGTCAGCCTGGGAAGAGAGGAGGGACCCAGACTGTGGGGTTTGATGCAGGTAGTTCACCCAGAGGAAGAAATGAGGGGAAGGGAAAAGAGGTGATCCACTCCTTTCAATTCTCTTCCAAAATGAAAGGCAAAGAGAGTTCTTTCAATAAAGAGGTAGAAGGTACACGACAAGAGCTTGAAGGCAGGTTTCGGGGGTGTGGCTACTAAAAGAATAGAGAAAGAGCTGTTGAGTGAAGAGGAAAGACCAGGGTCTCCCCAAGCCCAGGGAGCTCAAGAATGAGGGGAGCAGGCTCGGGGCGAGGAGGGGGGGGCGGGAGGGGGCGGAGGGAGGAGAGTGAAGGGGCGCGGAATGTGGGTATCTGTCACCAGCTTTCTCTGGGGGCAGCTTGAGAGGGTGAGCTGGGGAGTGCTGAGGTGGGGGCAGTGGGGAAACCCGGAAAGCAAAGAAGCGAAAGATTCGGATCTGGGAACAAGAGAAGTCAGTACGAGAAGCTGGTTAGCAGTAGGAAATAAAGTGCTAACAGAAGGAGAATGTAAAGCTTCCGAAGAGCCGCCGGTATCCCGACTGCTGGGCCCCGGAGCTCAGACCTGCCTTCCGAGGATACGCGGTGCCCAGGGAGGGGGGCGGCCGCGGCGGGGCTGCAGCCGGGCTGGGTCGGGGTCGGGCCGGCGGCCCTACCTGGTACACGGAGGCCTTAGGCAGGTCCAGGCAGACGGTGCAGCACAGCACCGAGTAGAGACGCTCCTCCAGCTTCCCGCTGCCCGCCGCCGCCGCCGCCGCCGCCGCCTCGGCTGCCTCGGCCGCCCGCAGCCGCTTCTTGGGCGGCGCGTCGGGGTCGCCCGCCGCCTCCTGCAGCTGCCGGGCGCCTGCCAGGCCCGCCTCGTCCGGGAGCCCGGGCCCCGCCGCCTCGCCCAGAGCCGCTGCCGCGGCCGCCCCCCTCCCTGGGCACCGCGTATCCTCA